>NC_077239.1:12545000-12845000 GCF_947179165.1 Solanum dulcamara
TACCTTTTTTGGGTCTCTTTTCACTCTCTTTTTGTTCTTTCTTCCTTTTCTGTTTACTTTTTTCTCATTTTTTGGCGTTAGTTATATTTGACAGCTTCTATTGTGGATCTTGGCATAATAAATCGGTTGATTTGATTGATATTGTCAGGCTTGCACATTTTTAAGCCTCATGCTTGGCTAAGTCTTATGCTTATGTTTGCTTAACAAACTTCTTGAAGAAATACTAAGCTGACCTGTTATAATTGCCATCTACAACATATTAATATTATTGATTCATCTTAGAGCATCATTTTTGCTCCATGAGATGACTGCACTGAACATTATCCTACCAATTCCGTCTCAAGTTAGGTTAATCACCTATTTTTAGACCAATTATAAATCCAGAGACTTCACTTGGACTAGCACATCTATGTTGCTGACCCTCCACCTCACTAAAAAAGAAACTATGCCTGATAACTTTCTTTCTTCTCATCCCTCTCCATGGGTAACCATACAAGGGATTACTATTGTTACCATGCACAGTGATCATTGCTAATATTTAGCCATCCTAACCTAACACATCATTCTTTTGTCTGTCTTCATTTTCTGGTACAGCATTAGGCTTACCACTTTTGACACTGTGAAGCGTTTGCTAGCAAGAAGTGAGGAAGAGTTCCAGAAAATTACAGAGGAAAACCGCAGGCAAAAGGCAGAATAATCCTAGCTACTGCACCAAGTAGTTCTTCTGATTGCATGATTCGATGGACATTATTGATCTCCTCATTATTCACGTCATTTCGAAACACTGGTTCGACGAGCAAGAAACTGAGCTGCCAGTAGTCTAGCTTATTACCTAGAGCTCGATTTTGTAAAACTAGGTTTAGTATCCAAGGTAGTATAGGTTTGCTTCCCTTATATATCTCTGTGTTTTTTTAGCTCATTTAAATGTAGAATTGCTACAATCATTTGTGTTCGCATGTTTGTACCATTTGGAGCAACTTGCAGTCTCCTTTATCCTTCTTTTATTTCCACTTTGTAATGGCAAAGAGCTATTAGTTATAATTAGCTGATCTCTGATCTATCAACAAATGAGCACCAAGTTGAACTGCACATATATTTAATGCAAATTTAGTCAAAGTTCAAACATAAGACTAACAAAATTGATGTGAGACTTGATGGGATTGTGGTGTCTTAATGCAAATAATTCAGATATCAAGACTCGTTATAAGAAAATGGAATGATAAGAGAAGACGTTACACAATCAAAATGAGATAGTTGAAAAGATGAAGTCTTATGAGGGTGTTGTGTGATGGATGCCCATCAAAATGAAAGGTAATTTATGTAGAATATTTAAAAGACCAACAACGCTATATTGAAGTGAATATTGGATTGCTAAAGCCTGACACGTATGGAATGAATATCTCAAAAATGTGAATGCTAAGATGGATATGTGTCAAACAATACTAGATGACATTATAAATGACCACATGTCAAAAACGTTGAAATAGTACATATAGAAGATAAAAGTAATAGAAGATTTTTTTAAGCTATTTTGGTCATGTCCTTCATCGACAGTCATATGCATACTATAAATATGAGACAATGACGAGTGATTATGTTAGGTAGACCTAAAAACTCAAAGAACTTCCTTGCCCTTGCTTTGCGTCTAATATGTGTGATATTTTCTAAAATTCGTATTTATATAAGTTGGAATCAAAAAGAGCTCGAAATGAAAATGTTTTAAAAAATCTGAATTTCACATCGGCCCATTAGCCTGCCCTGGCGCATAACACCGACTTTCCAGGGATCTTGGTGTGTGTCAACTTAGTATAATAAAGGGCGGCTAAAAGTATTAAATATAAGACACATTTTGGCGTAACATTGATAAGTAAAAGTAAGAATGAATATTGTTGAGGAACTAACTAATTGCACAGCAGTCCCGTGAAGTTAATGTGCCACGTGATTAGTTAGTGTTAATTAAATCGAAGATGTTGAGTGTTAATCAAGCATATCACTTGATTGTACAAGATGAAAACTAGAAATTGACGACTGGTAGCAACTACACTGCTCATGATGAAGGATCTGCTGCTGTGTTTTTCACTACAAAGAGCGCAGACACAAGTGGTAAGAAGAAGAATTGGAGTTCCGTGTGTGACTCTTGTCATGTCAAAGTACATGTGAGAGAAGATTGTTACAAATTGATTAAGTGTGATCATTGTGGGAAGACTGAACACTTGATTGGGAAATACTACCAATTGATAGGCTATCCAGCAGACTTCAAGTTCAAGGGAAGTCAAATGTCCAAGTTCACTTTGCTGATGCACATCAGGATGGAAGTTTATCAGTTCCTAAGGATCAATACAATGACTAATCAAGTGGAAGCAAATGAAGGATCAGAATCCAAGTGTTCCTGAGGCTAGTGTACACATGGCAGGTAAGTGCTTCCCAGACTCAAACAACCAAGTTAGTTGGATAGTGGACTCTGGTGCAACTAATCATATGACTGGAAAGAAACATTTGCTATTACATGATGGAAAAGTAGGTAGTACAGGGAATGTTCAATTGGCTACTAGAGAGTCTGCCAAAATCAGCCATATTGGAAACTATCCACTATCAAAAGGTGATTTACTTAGGAATGTGTTGTGTGTACCAACATTTAAGTTCAATCTTTTGTCAGTATCAAAGGTGACAAAGGATTTGAACTGTTGTGTTAAGTTTTATCCTGAACATTGCATATTTCAGGATCTTTGTACTGGAAAGAGAAGGTGACTGGTAGAGTACAAGATGACCTGTATATACTGAACATACAACACACCTGTAGTCTTATACATGAAGGGAAATCAATGGCAGTATATGGACCATCTAATACATCTAATCCTGAACTATGGTACAAGAGGCTAGGTCATGTACCTATGGAGGTCTTAAGGAGAATTTATGTTTTTAGTAATAAAGAAAACTTTCACTTACATCATTGTGAAGTTTGCCCTCTATCTAGGCAAACTAGATTTCCTATTAGTAGTAGTAGAGCAATATATGCCTTCTATCCAATTCATTTGGATGTATAAGTCCCTATCCTATTGAAACTTTCAATGGTATGAAATATTTTCTTACTGTAGTTGATGACCACACTAGATGGACCTGGATATTCTTGTTAAGATTAAAATCTGATGTGTCTGATATACTTAAGAATTTCATAGCCGTGATTTTCACTCAGTTTGAGAAAAGAGTCAAAAGCTTCAGATCAGACAATGGATCAGAGTTCTTTAATAGATCTTGTGTAGGTCTGTTTCAGCACCATGGGATCATACACCAAAGTTCATGCCCTTGTATTCCTCAGCAAAATGAAATAGTGGAGAGAAAGCATAAACATATCCTAGAAACTGTTGGAGCTATCAGATTTCAAAGCTCTTTGCCACTAAGTTTTTGGGGCCATTGTGTTGAAGCTGCAGTATATGTTATTAATAGACTACCATCCTCAGTATTGAGGAATAGATCACCTTTTGAGATGTTCTTTAGCTCACATGAGAGTGATAGAGTGTCTATGTTATGCTACAACACTACCTAAACATGACAAGTTTGCTCCCAGAGCCATCAAGTGTGCATTGTTAGGATATGGTGTTCATAATAAAGGATATAAGTTGTACAACTTGGCTACTAAATATTGGTTTGTTAGTAGAGATGTGGTGTTCTATGAAGATCAGTTTTTCCTCAATTATAAGTCTCCAGTTATTGATGATCATGCTAGATTTGACACTTTCCCTTCTGGTCCTATTAGTGCTTGTTCTTCTCCCCTTTATCCTTTTGACAATACACCTCAAGTTACTGATTCAATTACTCCAGCATTTCCAGGTGTGGATCAACAGGTAACACATGATGACATTTTACCAGATGCAGGACAACAGGAAGCATCTGCTGATGTACTTGGCTTATTTCCTTCAGATCAGCCTATAGCTGACACTGGGACATTAATGGTTCAAGATGAAGTTGGAACAACTAGTGGTGTGTCACGATCACCACCTGCTCCAGCACCAAGCAAGTCCAACAGAACCACCAAACCTCTTATCTGGCTATAGGATTATGTCAGCACCAAACCACTAGGGGCACATGCTTAGGTCTATCCTTTATCAGATGTGTTAGGATGCAACAATTTGAGTCCTAAATACCAAGCCTATATTGCACAATTTTCCACTGAATGTGAGCCTAAGACCTTCAAGGAAGCTATTAAGGATTCAAGGTGGATAGATGCTATGCAAGCAGAAATCAAGACATTAGAAGACAACTCTACTTGGACTGTTGTTGATCTTCCACCAGGGAAGAAAGCTATTGGGTGTAAGTGAGTCTAGAAAATCTAATACAAAGCTACAGGAGAAGTGGAAAGATTCAAGGCCAGACTAGTTGCCAAAGGGTATAACAAGAAAGAGGGACTTGATTATCAAGAGACTTTCTCACCTGTAGTAAAAATGGTGGGAATAAGGACTGTTGTGTCCATAGTAGCTATGCAGAAATGGGATCCATCAAATGGATGTATACAATCATTCTTACAAGGAGATTTACATGAGGAAGTTTAAATGGATTTGCCACTTGGTATGCAAGAGATAAAAGACATCAAGTGTGCAAATTGTTATACCCCATTTTAACTGGGTCAAAATAGCGTACAACATACTTGTGATTCCTAAATTATTTAGCTTAAGGAGTCTCACCTAATTATTTTTAAGGTAAATTAGGATACCTAAGTCGTTAACTAAAGGAAAGCTAAATTAAAAAAACAAATAAAGGTCTACTAACTTATGTAATTCTAGGTAAGGGTTCTAGTTATCTTTAAGGGAAGGTATTAAGCATCCTTAAAGATTCGTTAAAAAATAATTATCAGTCAAACTTAGATTAATTATTTAAAGCTAAAAAGTGTTAAGGAATTAAAAATTTTGAAGAGAAAGTCAGGAAAACATTTAATTTTTGGAATCGTTGGCATACTTAAAACTTGAAAATAAAACGAGCATTTTATTGTAGCTAACGTAAGACTTGTTTTACTTTAGAAGTGGGACTTGAAAATGATCACTTCATTGAAACAATTTTAAAAAAATCTAAGATCCATATTTAAAAGTAATTTCACATCAAAATTTTGCTCATGGATTAAACATAGTTTTAAAAAAAACATTTCAATACAAGTTTGAGCTAAAACGAAAAGGTTGATTCTTTTTTTTTAAAAGAAAATCTTTTTCAAAAAAAATAAAGCTACTGCATTGGAAGAAATTTATTAATAACTAAATAAGGTCTCCAAACCCAACCATCTATCTCATGTCAACTATTATGATTTCAAATCAGAATATATCTAAATCACACAGACAAGTTTAACATGTAAAAAGAAAAAGAAAAAAAAACAAAAATAAACGTAAACAATTAATGCTAAAATGTAAGTTGTAGAAGATGATCCCAAGCAGATTTGCTTATTTTAATTTTGGGTAGTCTAAAATATCGTGAAGACTTCGTGTGCGGGTATAATGGTGTCGAGTCATGAGACTCAAATTTGTGAGACTCCATTTGCTCTCAAGTGTTTATGCAAATAAAGAAAGAACGAAGAGATTAGTAGAATAATCGATTTAAAATGATATTGAATAAAAAAGATATAGAGCCATGTAAAGTTATACTACGAATATACTAACCGGAATAGGAAATATGCAAGTGTAAGACAAGATACCTATTTTATGATTGCCAACTTTAAACAAAACTCAAAACAACATATCTATAATAGGTTTCAAGAAAAACAATTCTAAAATTCACCACATCAAGTTGTAAAGAAATCTTTTCTAAATCATCAAACTAAGACCTTCAGGATTTTATATATGTTACTACTTAGATTCTGGAAGATAAAGTATACATATAAATCTACTAAGTGAATGGGAAAGAAGATTAAAAACTTATATTTAGTGCACATAAAAATACAGAGCAAAGCTATATGCAACGTATCCACTTTACTTTTTTAGTAGGGAAAATACATAATATGCACAAGATTTCAATTCAACAGAATAAATATATGAGCAAACGTTTATTATCACATAAAGATACCAAACAATACCCACTTGGAATCAAAAAATAGTTTTATCATTCTTTAAATTCAAGGTGTTTAAAATGTGATGGAAAAACGGCTTTGAATCCCCAATGAAACACAAATATATTTTAACACTACATTTCATTACAGCTAAGCTAAACAAAAATTAACTCACATATAAAATATCTTATGATTATATTTATCACTTTATCACAGAAACAAAACAGAGGAAAGGGGTGACCATCACCCATTTTGGAGCAGCAAACTGGAGTCCTCGTTCTTCTAGAAAGTCAAGTTCAATAGAGAGACAATTCAAAAATTCTTTATTTTTTAAGAAATATTCAAATGTAAGAGTAGGATTTTTGTGAGTATCAAAGCCCTCTTCAGCTAATGATTTAGAGTAGTATTTATAGGCAAAAGTTAGAGTTTTTTGAGATTTTGAAATTCAAAATTTTGTAGTTGAATAGAATATTATATTATAGTAAGTATGGGTAAAAGAAAAAGAGGAAAATGGGCGAATAAATAATAGGGAATGGGCGGAAAAAGAAGACGACGAGGAATGAGCATATTTAGTATGTTTGTTGTTGGGTCGGTTGTTGTAGTATAACGATTGATTGAGGGAATATATTTATTGGGAGATGGGTCGGTGGTATAGGGAATGGGGATGTTGCTGTAAATAGATAGTTTGAAATGTTGAGTTGAGAATTGAGTTAGTGAAAATTAGAATGGGGTGGAGTTGACACGTGTATTGTATATTGACTTAGTATTGTTGGTGTTGGAGTAAAGGAATTGAGTTGGTCAATATTGGGTCTTTGGTTTGCTGGAAAGGAACATGTTACTACATATGTGTCACGACCCGGGCCTAGGGCCTAGACGTGACACAGCAAATGAGACACCCGGAGGTACCTCACCCAAGCCTCTTAGAATTCATTACGCATTTCAGTGGTAATGATAAACAAATCAAGCGGAAAACAAAAGGGATGTAAGGACTAAGGGGCTTCACATTTAATAAGAGTCAAAGACAACATAACATATTTTTCTATGTCCAACCATACCTTCTACATTAAAAACTTGGCGGGGGCTAAGACATGTCCCTAGCTCACCCTCATGATAAGTATCCAAAAATACCACAAAATAATCGAAAGTCTATACATGTAAATAGCGAGAAAAGGAAATGGAATATTGTTCCCGGAACATGGGAACTCACCAAAAAGTAGAGTTCAACGATCAAACTAGCCACGTGGAGGAGAATGTGAAGCAACGTCGGTCCCTACATGGTGATATCATGTAGGCAAAAGTATGTGTTGGTACTTTGAATGTACTAAGTATGTGAGTATGTTATGAAATGAAGAACATAAGAGAGACATGAGTAAGCAATATGCATAAGTGAATGCATGCATTAGACATCATCATATGAAACCTTAAAACATTTATTTTGTGGGGAAGTGATCATAACCAACATTTAAGACCATGCCAGCTATTACATGAAATCCAACATAACCCCCTACGTTGGCACGGGGATACTACTTGCCGGTTAGAACTTCATTCAGATTACATTCAATTATTTAACATTTGGTGGCTACAAAGGCCTAGACGATAAGGGCTCCTATGGTGGCACATAGTTAATGCAACATGAGACTTTACTTAAGGACCCCTTAGGTCGAGTCCCCATCTATATGTTACATTCAGTGCTAGTTCAATCCCACGGAATAACATTTATATATCATAGTAACATAAGTATTGTATAACTTGAGACATCAAATCATCATCGGTGGAATAGCTCATTAAAACCTTTGGTTTATAATATCATCATGTCTGTCATGTCTATTTACCGTTCTACTAATGAACCTTGATTTATAAGAAAATTAGGTCTACAATCAGTGATGGTATTTCGGGTACCATGATAATCGAACCTTCCTTTTGGGAAAAATGTTCAAAAGCATTGACGGCCTATAGGGATGTCATACATGTCATATCATAACCTTAAACATTTCATTTGATTCAATGTGAGAATTGTCCTTTCACATTGAAACCTTACTTTGGTTAAGAAACCCTTTCATCAATCAATCATTTCATAAAGACTCCCCTTCATAAACATTTACTTCATAACATTCATTGGAGTCAAACTTCATTTGAACTTTACTTTACTATAGAAAACTAGGTGGGTTCAAAGCAATCAACTTTTAAGTCGTTTAAATCAATGCTAACATGCACGAGAGTGAAAGAATTTATCATTTAAACATCTTAAACAACCCACCAATATAATTCGAAACTACTTTCAAGCCTTCATAGAAGGAACTTGATAAATCATCCATTTCATGTAAATAAGAATCAACATAAGTCAATATAGACAAATAAACTTCAAATATTCAAGAATCTATACATTTGGAATCGTAGTATGAAAATCCATAAAAACTCATCACTTGGAATTGAGAGTCAATATATATATATAAGTAAATAAACTTCAAATATAACATAATTTATGCATTTAGAACCATCATGTAAAAAGCCCATAAGATTTCATCATTTTGAATTAAAATGCTAGGTTGAGAAAACATTTGGGCTCCATGGGTGGAAGAACCCATGGATGAAAACCCACATACCTTAAAGAGGAACTTGAAGAAGAATTGGAGAATTCTTGATGTTAGGTCTTCAATGGGGAGCTTGAATCCTTTGAGTTTGAGAGGATTTTATTTTTGTAGGAGATGATTTGGAAGATAGGAGGATGAAGATTAGAATTCTTTGGAGGTGAAAGACTACAAAACTGACCAAAAATGTGTCTAAGTTCATATATATTTGTTTAGGTAATTGTCCAAAATGTCCTTCATAAGAAAATCTAGAAAATGGGCTCTAAACCCTGTTGGCGTGATGGTGGCGCTCCGCAGCGGTAGTCTTTGGTAAAATGATCATAACGTTTTACTCCGAACTCGTAATGAGGCAAACTTGGTGGAGTTGGAAAGAGGACTCAAAGACCTTTAATTTGATAGGTTATAGAACACCTAATTACTTATATAATAGGATATATGGATGTTTGAAGTTGACCCTATTCCGGACTCATACGAAACTTAGTCGTTCTTTGCATTGAGCTCGCTTGGTTCGTATGTTCATCGGTCATTGAAGGAAAGCGTCCGTCTGAACATTGGAATAGTAATGAGAAAAAGAAGGAAATTCTTTGTACTTGGCTTGGTGTTAGAGATTCCTTATGACCCTAAAACACATCTAATGCACTCCAAATACTTAGGAATTGATTCTAACTCACAACTAGAAATCATCGAGTTTGATCTTATACGCATATGAAGAATAGTTTGTGTCTTGGTGTAGAAATATTTGGGGTGTTACAATATGGAAAAACAAAACAACATACCAATGGGATCCCACAAGTGGAATATGGGGAGGGTAGGATGTATGCAGACCTTACCACTACCTCATAGAGATAGGGAGGTTGTTTTCAAAAAACTCTCGACTCAAAAGACACATTCCTAGGTATAAGTAAAAATAAATAAGTAAATAAATACACACACACACACACACACACACACACATATATATATATATATATATATATATATATATATATATATATATATATATATATATATATATATACATAGGGAGTGTTACAATATGGAAATTACGTGAAAATTGAGTATAAGGGATGGGCTAAAATTAAAAGAAAAAAGAGTCCAAAATTGTCTAGAATTGCAATTAAAAAAAAGGCCACATGAGCTCAATTATAGCCAATTGAATTAAGAAATCAGCCATATTGAAAAATTAGCCAAAATAAATTTAATTAGGAAATTCGGCTAAAATTTGAATAAAATGAATTAACACTAATTAATTTACAAATTTCTTAATTCTAACAAGATAAAGCAATTAATTTACTTGTAAATTAATTAATTAAAAACATAAGCTACTAATTTACGAAATGATTAATAAAATTAAAATCTTTTTTTTGAGATCATTTTCGAATATTCATAAAACATAATAATTGTATAAATAATAATTAAGAACTATAAAAATGACAAAATTTCTTTAAAATAAACTCAAAAATATTTTTAAAATTAATTATTACGAATTGTTTAAAATTGAAGAAGGCTAAAATTAAAATAAGATTAATAAACAGCAACTAATTAACAAACTTCTTAATTTTGACAAAGTAAAATAAGTAAATTAAGTTTAAACTAATTAACTTAAAATATGAGTCTATTAATTAAGACAAACTAATTAAAAAATATTTAATTTAAAATAAAAATCTTTTTGAGACGATTTTCGAATAATGATAAAAAGTAATAATTATATAAATATATATATATATATATATATATATATAATTCAAGAATTATAAAAAATTCCAAAATTTATTTTAAAATAATAAAAAAATATATTTTTTGGATTTTTGCAAGCTAATTATTTTTAAATTATTTAAAACTGAAGAAAAATAATTTTTAAATTACGTTGTTGAGGGCCAAAATTGGGTGTCAACTGTTGTCCCTCTTTGATCGGAGACGATGAAAGAGTTTTTGGCAAAGAAGTCGTAATAGCCAATTTTGTCCTGACCATCAACATTGAATTGAAGTTTATGAAAATGCAGAGACAAGAAAAATATTGAAAAGATTATGGCTGAACTTTGGTTTTTGAGCTGTCTGCATATCTCGGGTTGCATGAGAATCAGGCCAAATATAGTTCAAGAGTCATGCCGAAATAAGCTGGAGTGAGTTTAGAACACCATCATTCATAACATTATCCCAATATCGGTGAATAATGATAAAGAAGATAGAGATGGCCAAGAAAAAATCAGAATTGAACAAGTGAAAAGTTATTTTAAACAATGAAGTGAAGTAGAATGGACCATTAAAAGGGTAAGGAGTGACGATATAAAGGGATAGAAGCAAAATTGAAACCCGGACTCAATAAAGGCTGAGAATATTGAGAGAAATGAAGTAAAGCCTAGCCAAATAATTATTTCAATAGCGAGTTATGAAGAGACTGGGCTTTAAGACTTACAAATAGATCCAAAACAAATGTTTGAAGATAATTATGTAGTGCTAAAAGGTTTGTGATTTGGCCGAAAACTTGATGTGAGAATTCTTACATACCCCGAATTATGGGACATAGGTTGAGTAGAGTTTGAGAGTAGATTCATGACCATTATTGGTGAATTTGACTCTCCAACAAATGTCCAGTTCACTGCTTAGAAATAGTTCCACATTGTTCTAAGGCTTCTGCAAAACTTAAACTTGATAAAACAATTAATAAATAAATATTAAATATAAATCGATGTATAATAAACTCATGGAAATAACATCTTTAGGATGTGAATATATGAAAATGCGATCTTGCAAGTCGTAATGATTTAATAAAAATCTTTTAAAAAGCTTATGAAAATAGAGTTTTAAGGCCAACGATTCATGAGAATGGTGCCTTTCAATGATGGTTAATGAAAATGAGGCTTTAACCCAAATGATTTATGAAGATGAGGCTTTTAGCCAAATGATTTATAGAGAAAGTGGCTTTTAAGTATGTTATTTATGAAAATGTGGCTTCTCAAGTCGTTAATTCATGAAAATGACGTTCTTAAAAATATAGCATTTTTGCAAGCATTTCATGCAATTATCTAAAAGCAATTGTGTAATGTATTTAAGGACTTTGTGCAATACGTTAGAAAGCAATTGTGTAATGTATTTAAGGACTTTGTGCAATACGTTAGAAAGCAATTGTGTAATGTATTTAAAGCATTTGTGCAATGCATTAGAAAGAAATTGAAAGTCATATGGAATATATTTTAAAATATCTGAAAGTATTTGTGCAGTGCATTTGAATATGTTTGAAAATATTTGTACAGAGCATTTCAATATATTAGAGAGCATTTGTGCAGTGCATTAAATTTTTTTAAAAGCATTTGTGCAATGAGTTTGAAGATATTTCAAAGCATTTGTGCAATGCGTTTGAAGATTTTGAAAAGCATTTGTGCAATGCGTTTGAAGATTTTGAAAAGCATTTGTGCAATGTGTTTGAACATTTTGAAAGAATTTATGCAGTGCATTTAAAAATATTTATGCAAAGTAATTTAATATCATATGTAGTGCAATTGAAAGTATTTGTACATTAATATATTTAAAAATTTCGCGAAGCTTTACTTATAATTTTTCCAAAACATAAATTTGTAACTAATTCAAACCATTCGGCGTATGGTCTTTTTGAGGCTGTAAGCATTATTGACTTCTTAGCTTTCGGTAATTCTGACAAGCCTGCATTCATAGAAAAATTATAAGGTTTTTGGGGAGAGGTTGATTCGCATTGATTTTGAAGCTCCTGTTCTTCATACTTCTTTCTTCCAACTTTCTTTGGACTTGCAATCTTTGTCCATTCTAAATCTTGGCTAATAAATAACAAGAAAATATTTTATTGAAAAGATCATATTAAATAAAAAACAAATAGATAAATTATACATATATATAGTAAGAAAGAATTTTTGCCAAACTTGAGACGGTAACTTGTCGTGAAACGAAGCAAACGTCATTTTTCTGAATTCTTTCTTCTGCCTGATTATTCGATTGACCATATACTCTTCAATTTTCTTGATGTTTTCTTGTAATGATGTCCATCAAAATTATCCAATTTTGGTGAAAGAGAGATACTAGAATTTCATTATGATGAGACCGAGTCATATATAGGTTGTCTATTATCTCATCAAGCATAATTTGTTACATACAAAACAAAGGGAAAACAAATTCTCATAATGTGACCGAAGCTGATGTAGGCCGCCTACGTATCCCACCAAGGGAATCAGGCCAAGTGTAGTTATAATACATAGAAATGGGATTTTGTTTTTACAAATTTCTACTAAGAGATCAAACCTAATGTGGGTTTCCTACGTATCCCTTCAATGAAAACGGGTCAGATAACAAAACATATTACATGAAAATAATATAAATTTTTTTAGACATAGTATTTCTTAACCGCATCTGAATTGGTGGCTTTCGGCCATATCTTTCTATCCATTTCTGCTAGAATCGATGCACCTCCAGTCAATACTTGGTGAACTATGTAAGGCCCTTCCCAGTTAGGTGCAAACTTCCCTTTAGCTTCATCTTGGTGCGGAAATATCCGCTTTAACAATAATTATCCCGATTTGAACTGTCTCAGTCTTACCTTTCTGTTGAAAGCTTTGTCCATCCTATGTTGATAAAGTTATCCATGACAAACTGCATTCATTCTCTTTTTATCAATGAGCATCAACTGTTCATATCGGCTTTGTGTCCATTTGACATCACTCAACTCAGTTTCTTGGATAATCGTCAGAGATGGGATCTCAACTTTCATTGGTAATACTGCTTCTGTTCCATACACCAAAACATAAGGTGTTGCCCCAGTCGAAGTCCTAATTATAGTGCGATAGCCAAGGAGGGAAAACGGAAAATTCTCTTGCCAATACTTGTAATTATCAATCATCTTATGCAATATTATTTTGATATTCTTGTTGGCTGCCTCAACTTCTCCATTCATCTAAGGCCAATAAGGAGTGGAATTACGATAAATAATTTTGAACTTCTCACATATCTCATGCATGAAGCCACTATTGAGATTAGCTCCATTATCTATTATAATTGAATTAGGAATTCCAAATCTACAAATGATGTTATTACGGATAAAACTATCACCACCGTCTTTGTCACAGACTTGTATGGAGAAGCTTTTACCTATTTTGTGAAGTAATCAATAGCTACCAAAATGAACCTATGTCTATTTGATACGGCTGGCTCAATAGAACCAATGGCATCCATGACCCAGGCTGGAAATGGCCAAGGAGAACCCATCATATTAAGCTCATTTGGTGGAACTCGAATCAAATCACCATGAATCTGACATTGATGACATTTTCTCACAAAATGAATGAAGTCTGTTTCCATAGTTATTAAGAAATATCCAGCCTATAGAATCTTCTTTGCCAAAGAAAAACCATTCATGTGTGGCCCACATGTACCCCTATGTATTTCTTCAATCAACTTGCTCGCCTCTTGAGAGTCAACACACCTTAATAATCCTAAATTTGGAGTCCTCATATAAATGATTTCTCCACTTAAGAAAAAGTGATTTGCAAGTCTCCGCAGTGTTCTCCTGTGAATATTGCTTATGTCTTTTGGATAATCTCCTTCTTTGAGATACCTCACAATGTCATAGTACCAAGTTCTCCATCCAATTCTTCATCTACATGGAAATAGTAGGCCAGTTGATCTTGCACATTAATCTTAATCAGGTATATGTAATTCTTGTATGGATGTTGAATCATAGAAGACAAGGTTTCCAAACGTCTGCAAACTAATTTTGGGCTCTAGGAACATGCCTAAATTCTATCTTGACAAACGTTTTGCATAATTCCTTCAAGCATTGCAAATAGGGTAGTATCTTCATATTCTTGGTGCTCCATTAGCCCTGTACTTGATAAATCAATAAGTCTGAGTTACCTATAGCCAATAATTCTTGTATGTTCATATCAACAGTCATTCTGAGTCGAAGAATACGCGTATTTTGTCATATTGTTAGTGCATAGGAACTTGAACTTTGCTAAGACTGCATAATATTGACCTGATTTTAAGACTAGTATTGCCCCAGCACCGACTCCTTTAGAATTTTCAGCACCATCAAAGAACATTCTCCACCCAAGGTATTTTTCCAAAATATCCTCCCCAATAAATAATACCTCTTCATTTGGGAAGTAAGTTTTAAGAGGTTTGTACTCTTCATCCACGGGATTTGCAGCAAGATGATTAGCTAGCGCTTATCCTTTGATAACTTTTTGAGTGACATAAATAATGGCTAATTCACTTAGCAAAATTTGTCATTTCACTAGTTTTCCAGTAGGCATAGGCTTCTAAAAAATATACTTGAGTGGATCCATCCTTGAGATGAAAAAAGTGGTATACAAACATAAGTAATGTCGTAACTTTTGTGCAACCCAAGTCAAGGCACAATAAGTGCATTCCAATAAAGTATATCGAGCTTCATAAGGTGTAAATTTCTTGCTCAAGTAGTATATAGCTTGTTCTTTCTTCCCAATTTCATCATGTTGTCCCAACATACATCCGAATGCATTATTTGACATCGATAAATATAGCAGCGATGGTCTTCCCGATTCTAGAGGCACCAAGACTGGCAGACTAGACAAATACTCCTTGATTCTATCAAAATCTTGCTGACAATATTTCGTCCATTTAGTAGAAGCATCTTTCTTCAAATACTTGAAGATTGGCTCACAAATTACAGTCGATTATGCAATGAATCAACTAATGTAATTGAGACGACCAAGAAAACTCATTACATCCTTTTGAATTTTTGGAGAAGGAAAGTCTTAAATAGCCTTTATATTTGAAGGATCCAATTCTATGCCATTCCTACTCACAATGAAACCCAATAATTTTCTAACAAGGACACCAAATGCACACTTTGTAGGATTTAATTTTAGATTATATCGCCTTAACCTGTCAAAGAACTTCTTCAAATCTATAATGTGATCTAGCTCTTTCGTGACTTGATAATGACATCATCCACATAGACTTCAATCTTCTTATGGATCATGTCATGGAAAATTGTATTCATATCTCTCATGTATATTTCCCCAACCTTCTTAAATCTAAAAGGCATCACCCGATAACAATATACTCCCCAAGGTGTGATGAATGTTATTTTCTCAGCGTCTTCTTCATCCATTAGAATCTAGTGGTAACTGCAAAGCAATCAATGAATGACTGCAACTCGTGCTTTGCACAATTATCAATAAGTATGTGAACGTTTAGAAGAGAGAAATCATCCTTCGAGCTGGACTTATTGAGATCTAGATAATCTACACATACTCTGATTTTTCCATCTTTCTTTGGCACTATGTTGGCCAACCATGTAGGATACTTTATGACTCAGATGACGTTGGCATCAAATTATTTGGAAACTTCTTCCTTAACTTTTAAACTTAGATCAGGCTTTCTTGGCTTTTGCTTTACTGGGGGCAAGATGGATCAATTGATAGCTTGTGTGAAACAATGTTTATGCTTAAACCTGACATATTATCATAAGACCATGTGAATATCTCCATATATTATCTCAATAGATCAATTTATTTGGGATGGAGTCCAATGGATGCTAATTCTTGGTTCTTTCACTAATTCTTAATCTCCCAAATCTTTCATCTCAGTTTCATCCAAATTTGGCTTCTCCTTATTCTTAAAATGTTCAAAATCTTTAGTCAACTCTTTGGGCTGCATATCTTCTTCATATTTCGCATAAATGTATTCGGTATTTGGGATTTGTTCAATTACATGTCATATTCTCGGCATTGACAAATTTATTAGTATGCTTGCTAAAAAGAGAGAAAATAAAATAAAATAAATAATTAAGGACAAATGTTGAAATTTAAAGCAAAAAACATAGTTTAGATATGGCATTTAAGCTTTCAAAAGGTGGAGGCAAAATATATCAAATTCATAAACATGATTCAGGACTCAATTTTGAATCATTTTATTTTGTTAATTCTAATACAATCATCTACCAAGATTCCCGGAGAACCAGGGATGGGTTACAAGTCCAATTGTTTGAAGCATCTCCAGGTTCAGCATCCCATATGGTCGGAATCTCGGTATAATCCTGTCACGCCCTGAGAGGGTACCCTAGATGTGATCGGTACTCGAAAACCATTGCTGGTCCCCAAGCGAACCACTTGGTCCAATCACACATCCATTCAATATCAATCAATCAACGGTAGTTTAAAATAAAGAAATAATTTAGTGGGCAACTCAAATCATCAATTTAACTCAAGAAAGAAAGGCCATGGGCCAACAAATCAACTCTAATAGTTGTCATTAAAATACTTTGACAAGAATAATTTAAGGAAAGAAAATACTCAATCAACCCATCACTATCTAGTCTATGAAGTCTCTATCACTACTATCTAATTGGTGTTAATGACATATTCATGGCTACCTCAAATCAAAATGAAAAGGGCTAACTCGACATAAGAATAACATAAGCGGTGTTCTCCAAATGTAGGGGCGAACTCACCAATACGTTGAGTGTGTATAGATCCTCAATGGTGCTCCTATTGACAATCTCTTAAAACTGTCTCTGTATCATGAAATGATGCACGACCAAATGGACGTCAGTACATGGAATGTATGAGTATGTAATATGGCAGAATGAAACATACCTCAAGGAAGAATAATGTTGGTTCGAATATCTCAAAATCAGAAAGGTAAAAGAGACTCAAACAAAGTGTCATAAGTCTAAAGTAAGAATACATTTTTAGACAAAGACCACTCATATACCATACAATCCAATCCAATCATGTGCAATCCGATCCAATCCAATTTAATCCAATCACATACCATCAACTCTAATTCAATCACATATTATCTAATCCAATCCAATTACATACCATCAATTCTAATTCAATCACATATTATCTAATCCAATCCAATCATATATCCAACCCAATCCAATCACATACCCAATCCAATTATATGCAATTAATTCAATTCAATAGATATGCAAATTAGAATTATGCAATGTTTTACAATTCAACTCAATCATCTACAATCACAATCAAACCAATCATATCAAGCACAATCCATTCAATTGGAAGTTTCTCTAACCGACAACTATCATCATATGAGCGAGTAATAGTACAACAAGCCAATGTTGTTGTCACATCCGTTCATACCTTGCTAGGGTAAGAACGAATCAACAACCATGGATCCATAACCAATCAATTTCTATCATGTCAGGACAATAAAATGGGAAACATCTGACTCTAACGGTTCGATCCCATGGGAAGCATCCGACTTTAACGGTTCAATCCTCTCCTATATTTGGTGACGTAGTTTATTGGTTCGAGTATGGACTATACTCTTACCCAATTAGGTGCTTGATACTCCTCCCAAGACTCAATATGCTCATATCTATCAAATGAGTAAAATACTCAAAATACTCATTTAGTTCATTGGACTCTTTTCAAAACTCAAATCAAATCTGGCCTCATTGGACCTTCTTTCAAATCGATTCATCTCAAATCATCAAACTCTTCTCTTTAAAATTGATACAATCTCAACTTAATCTCAAAAATTAACATTTTAAAGTAAAAATGCTCAACTCATTTATACTCAAAATACTCATGTTCAAAAATGAGAATTTAAGAGACTCTTTTAAACTCAATTTATGCTTAAACTCTTTCTAAATCAAAGATGAAAATAATCACTCTTTAAACTCAAAATAGTGTATAAATAGTTTATGCAAAAATGTTCACAAATCATTTATTTAAAACTTCTTCTCAAAAGATCATTTATTCTCAAAATGTTCATAAGACTCCGATCAAATCAAATTATGCAAATCACATACCACATAATCATATTAGACTTCAATCCACTTCATCACACAACATCCTTATCAACATAACCTCTTCATTCACATCATCATCAAATATCATCACTCAGATCATCATCACATCATCATCAAATATCTTGCTCCAAACTCTCTATTTAATTCTCTATTCCATTTATAGACACAAAGTGACATTCTAGCTCTACCAATGTTTCATTTCTTTTATGTCAATCACATTCATAACTATCTCAATTCATCCTTTTCAACCCAACCAATGGATACACACAAAACCCTCAATATCAACCTCAAGACAATTATGATAAAAAAATCTCATTTTGGGTTCATGTGAATGAATACATGAGCCCATACTCTCAACAAAACTCAACTCAAGAACACCATCAATACATATAACTTCATATACAAGGATTCATTTGTAGTCAATAATATGAAAGATAATTATTCAAGAATTTAAGTCATGAAAATCACCAATCAATTACTAGTACATAAAAATATTCTAGAGTTTAGGAAAATTTCAAGAAAACCTTCATAGAAGGTTCGATCCCTTCACAATTTTCATCCAACATATCTATGGGGCATATGGAAGAACTCAATCCATATTTTAGGCTAGCCTTACATACCTTGCTTGAAGATCATCTCACCGGAAACCAAGACTTGACTTGAAGATCTTGAATCCTTGAGCTTTTGAGGGCAAATCTTGTTGGAGATGTTTGGGAGAGAAGAGAATGGAGATTAGGGTTTTTTGAGAGAGGCACAAGACTGAAAAATATGGTCCAAATCGTCCAAGGTTAGAGTATATATAATTAGGGGAAAAGTCCAATTTTCCCTTCCTATAAAATCTGGAAAACTGGGCAAAAACTCTCCTGGCGCTATAGTGGCGCGCCGCGCCACTGCAGCGCCAAGTCAAAATAGGCTTAAAAAACCTGCACATCTAATAGTGGCACGTCGTTCCAAGTACCAAACTACTGAGGCTATTTTCTGGCGCTATAGTGGCGCGTTGCGCCCTTGCAGCGCCAAGCCTAAATTTTTTGGGTTCTGGAAAATGGGCTTAAAAAACCCTACACATCTAATAGTGGCGCATCGCGCCAACGACCAAACTACTGAGGCTTGTTCGTGGCACTATAGTGGTGCGTCGCACCACTGCAGCGCCAAGCCCAGGTTCTCCTTAGTTATGGTCCAGGCCTGAAATTTCCTACAGCACTAGTCCGTCGTAAGATAGTCATAACTTTTGACTCCGAACTCTAAAAAATGCAATCTTGGTGGCGTTGGACATAAGACTCAAAGAAATTTAATTTGGTAGGTTGTGGGACACCCAGTTCGTTATATTAAAAGAGATATGGTTGTTAGAAGTTGACCCTTATACGAACTTATTTGGAAACTTAGTCGGGACTAATTCTTTAGACTCGACTTGGTGTTAGAGATGTCTTATGACCCTAAACACGTCTAATACCCTTAAAATGCTTAGGAATTAATCCTTACTCATATATAAAATTACAAGTTCTTCAATTCGAGTCCACACACACGTGAAGAAATGTTCGAGTCTTTGCGAAAAAAATTCTGGGGTGTTACAAATCCTCCAAAATCATATTGCATTCCGCTTCTTCAATAAATAGATTTTTGACTCCTTTCAGGAGGTTGTATTCAGTGGCTTCCTCTAATTCTTGTGTAACACATGCCTTAGAAAATGACTGATTCAAGAGTGGGATGGGCTATGTCAAGGGAATGTCAATTTTCCTTTTGAGATCGACTGATGAGACTTCTTTAGGAGTAGGCTAGTATCCTAAACCAAAGGTGTATTTTTTACCAGGCAACTGAATTGGTTCCACTATTCCATTTAAGTTCACTCCAAGACCTCGATAGGGCATGAACCATTCTTTAGCATTTTCCAAGCCACCATCATAAGAACATGTGGCAATTTTATCCTTTCAACTTGAGTGATACACATAATTTTCCTAGTATGGAATACGAACCCATCCAGTTCTTCCATAATTTTAACAACAGGAATTGAGTTGTTAGGATACATTGAATTATTACCTTCTCTATAAACAACATTTTCATGATGATTCCAAATAAATTTTAAAGCTTGGTGCAGGGTAGAAGGGATCGCACTAGTCATATGGATCCATACCCTCCCAAGTAATAAATTGTAACTAGCAGATATGTCCAATACTTGAAATTCCACTATGAACTCATCGGGTTCAATTTGCAATAGCAACTCAACTTCTCATATGACTCCCCTTTGTGTCCCATCAAAACCTCTAACCCTCACATGACTTTCATGAATTTTTTCAATATTAGTTTCCAAAGCTCAAAGGGTAATGAAAGGACATATGTTAACAGCTGAACTATTATCAATCAAAACTCTAGAAATAACTTATACCTACACTTGACAATAATGTTCAATGCTTTGTTATGCCCTAAGACTTCAAGTGGCAATTCATCTTCATGAAAAGAGACCTTGTTAGCTTCCAAAACTTACCCTACCATGGCTGAAAAACTCTCACTTGTGATATCGGCCGGAACATAAGCTTCACTTAGGACTTTCACTAAAGCGCTCCTATGAGTTGCAGAATTCATCATTAATGACATTAAGGAAATTTAGGCAGGAGTTTTCGTTAACTGCTCAACAACAGAATATTCCTTCATTGGCATTTTCCTCCAGAAATCCTCTATTTCATCCTCTGTCACAACTTTTTTTATAGTTATTCTCCTTATTTGATCCTGCTCGTGCAACTTATTTAGGGGTATAACAATGCTCAAATCTTGTCATTCCTGCAGCAGCAGTTTCTACAACTATCTTTTCTTTTCCTTTATCCCTTGCGTCAGTCGAGTAACTCCAAGGAACAACTTTGGTGTCAGAAAAAGTTGATTGAGCAACCAATATTTTGATCTTAGGCTTGGGAACTAGAACTTACACTTCAATTGGTGGTCATACTTGGACTATGATTATGGTAGCAATAAAGGCAGATATCGCAACATTTTTCTCTTCTTTGACTGGTACAATAGTCTCTTCCAAATTGCATTCTTCATCAATAGTGATCATGTTCACATTTTCATGGTTTGGCAGAGGATTGTTATTTATATTAGGGGCAGCACCTTTGAGTTGAATGACTCCTTCTTTGATTAATGCCTCAATTTTATTGTTGAGAGTAAGATAATTTTCGTGCCATGTCTAGCAGCTCCAAAGTGATAAGCACAATGCTTAGCCTATTATACCATCCTGGAAGGGGATTGGGAATTCGTCCTTGGATTGGTTGGAGTACCCCTACAGTTCTCAACCTTTTATATAGTTAGGATAAAGGTTCATCTAGAGGTGTATAGGTTTTGGCTAGTCTTCGTTCAAAGTTTGAGTGAGGTTTGGGTGCATTTGATGGATGATTTTATGATTGGTAGTGGGATTGAGATGGGTATGTAGGTTGGTATCGTGATGGATTTGGCTAGGTAGGTGCTCTGGGTGGATAATATATTGGTTGAGTGGTGTAAACTTGGTAAGGGACGACAGAAGGTTGATAATAGGGTTGAAGAACCTGGGTAAACTGACTATAGCATGAAGATTGGGGTAATGGGTTTTGGTATGTTAACATCTGGTTTGGCCTACGTTCCTGGATGGTCATGAAAACAGGCACTCTATCCTTCTTCTTAAGGGCTTCTCCAATTGAATCTGACTGAATTTCCTTACTTGTTGCTTACAAAGCTGCTAAATTAGTGATTCTCTCAGTTTTAATACCTTCTTCAATGAATTCTCCCATTCTCATAACTTCAAAGAACTTTTACCCTACCACACCTATCATCGTTTTGTAGTACGTTGCATCTTTTTGAGACTGTATAAAAAAGAGGTCATCTCTCTTTCCGTCATTGAAGGTTGAATTTTGTGGCATCTGCTCTCCACCTCATGGCATAATTCCTAAAAGACTCCGTTGAATTATTTTCCAACTTCATTAAATAAAACCTATCTGGTACAGCCTCATTGTTAAACTTGAACCTATCGATGAACTATTGTGCCATGGTACCCCAACTATGCCATTTCTTTGGATCCTGACTTGTGTACCAGTCCAGGGCTTCTCCTGTCAAACTTCTTATAAATAACTTCATTCTAATAGCCTCATCTTTCCCCACTCAGACTAACTTGTCATAATATGATCTTAAATGAGCTCAAGGATTTCCCTTTCCATCAAACACATCAAATTTTGGTACCTTATATTCGAGGGAAACTCAACATCGGGATGAACACATAAATCCTTATACTCAAGCCCTTTACACCCCTTGTGAACTTGAATACTTTTGAATGCTTCCTTCAAATTATGAATCTCCCTAGCTACACTTTCATCAGATAATTGTTGCTTCAATCAATCAATTAGACAAATAATATTGAGAAAACATGCATCACATAGCAAATAAATCACATAGTAAAAGGAGAAATTCATAACACAAATGTGTCTTAATATGTACGGGACCTCTTTTATGCTAGAGGTGGGCCTAAATGCCAAATAAATGAGATTATGATAGGTTGATCCAATCCATTAAATTGAGACAACTCGAGTTTGGAAGAAAAAAGACCAAATTTTCATTAAATAACAATAGAAGGGTATAATAACAACAAAAATACATGAAAAGATGACATAATATGGAAACAATCCTAAGACTTGGCCTAATTTCTTCTCTTAATAAAGATGGTGGAGGGAATGAGGATGATGCTCCAACATTGTTATGCCCTGCTCTCTCATTATCTAGAATTTGCATTATATTCATCATTTGAGCCCACATCTCTAGTGTAACTATTTTGGTTTCAAGATGACAATGTTGTATCCAAATTGTCATCCTAATATCCTCAAAACCTTGCTCACCTTCCGGTCTTATGCTATTGCGATCCTCTCGAAGCCATGCCTGATATTTTCAAATTCTTCTTGCTAGTACATTTCCTACCTCCATCTTGATAACATTATCCTATTCATGTAGAATCTCTTCAGCTCTAGGGACTTTAAAATCTGATCCAAAGGAAATTTCAAAAAATCTTATGTTTGCTTGAAGAGGAATCACTTATACTTGATCGAACTGTTGGAGCATGCATATCGGAGTATATGGCTAGAGACCTCCCAACCCGATAAGCTCAATGTAGTAAAACCCTCTACATCTTATGTAGGACATGGAACATGAGAGTAGTGGATATTTTCATTGAATTTGGTCACTAGTGTGCGAAATTAAGAACTCATACCAATCATTAGTACCAACTGGAGACACAAACCTTTTCATACCATGTTGTCACATTGGTAAAAATATTCCATTCCCCACAATTACAAAAGAAGATTGCAATCTTTAAAGAAGCTTATTTCCCCTCTTTTACACTTCCCAAGGGCTCAAAGTATTACAACCAAAATCATAGAAACCAAGGTCTTTTCTATCAAGTCTTTTGAAAAGTGCTTTAGCCACAGAGCATATACAAGTGCTAATATTTACATGTTCTCGTGGAAATACCAAAGTTTTAAGTGAAGCCATAGCAAATGCAATAGGATGGTTAACTTGTCAATGGATAGAAGTACAATAGAATCCTTTTTTGAATAATTTGTAACCATCCAAGCCGTACCTCTCATATAAGTAATTCAAGGAAATCCAATTATGTTCGAAGCACCCAAGTTTCTTGGTATTCTTCAATCCTAAGTATCGAAGAAACTTCTTCCCTAACTGACTATGTGGAATAATCTGACCTCTTCCTCGATATTTCAAACTAGTGAAATAATGGATTTCCTCCAATGTAGGTGTTAGCTCAAAGTCTCTAAATGCGAACACAACATGATCTGGATCCCAAAATAGAAGTAACGCTCTAACCATATATTTGTTGGGGGAGATCTTGAAATGTGGGAACCGCATCTAGAATTCTAGAATTGAAGATAAGATACCCATTTTATGATTGCCAACTTTAAACAAAACTCAAAACAACATATCTATAATAGGTTTCTTTTAAAAGACAAACAATTCTAAAATTCACCACATCAAGTTGTAAAGAACTATTTTCTAAAGAATTAAACTAAGACCTTCAGAATTTTATATATGCTACTATTTAAATGTCATGATCCAATTTCTCAGGTCATGATGGCACCTACTATGACCCACCAGTAGACAAGCTAACCCATATTCCAGAACTGCAAGTAATGGGATATCAAGGAAGAAGAACAACAATCTAATCTAAGATAGTAATGTAATAATAGGAGCATACAATGAACGGGCAGAAGCAACTAAATATATATACAAATAAAAAGGATCCCTCCCAGAACCTAAAATTCACATGTACAGAGCTTCTAATAAAAGAGTACAAGTCCCAAAAATGGACCACGGAAACAGAGCTGTCTCAAAAAGCAAAAGATAGGTAAAATATATGTATAGAAGGAGATGGGTAAATCCAGAATGTAGCGTGCTCACCCTCACCACCGATCATGATCGCAGCTAGCGTGAATCAATGTCGGTAACTAGTATGAGGACCTGCATGACAAAAATAGATGTAGAGTGTAGTATGAGTACCAAAATAATAGGTACCCAGTAGGTATCATAGGCTGACTGAGCAAGAAAAGCAAAAGTAAACTGAAATGCGAGTAAAAGATAACAACCAAAGATAGGGCAAAAAGTAAATGTGGGTATGTACACGAGCGTACTAGAAAACAAAGAGAAAAAATCTAACTAACTCCTCCGGGATCCTATAAACCCGAAGGGTACGCTCGTGCACAAATAAAGAGTAACCACCTGCATGGACTCCCATAAGCCCAATAGATGCAAGAATAGCTTAAATAAAATCAACGAAACCAAAAGGATTTTGATAATATCATCATTTTCTCGGACTTGAACCAAACCATTTCTAAACTCTAACACCTCAACCCACAGTTGAGAATAAATGAAGACATAAACCAAAAATTCATCAGAGAATTAGGAATTTAACCACGTGCAACCTGGACCACGGACTGCAATTGGGCAACTGTAGCTAATGAGTCAATATGAGTAGGCTAGACCACGGACTTTAACTGGGTAACTGTAGCCAAGGGTAGAGCATGGGTAAGTTAGATCACGTACTTTAATTGGGTAACTGTAGCTAGGAAGCCTGAACACAAGTAAGCTGGACCACGGACTTTGACCTAGTATTTATAGCTAAGAAGCCGAACACAAGTAAGCTGGACTATGGACTTTGATTGGTTATCTGTAGCTAAGGAGCCGAACACAAGTAAGTTGGACACCAGACTTTGACCGGGTATCTGTAGCTAAGAAGCCAAACACAAGTAGGCTGGACCACGGACTTTGACTGGGTATCTGTAGCTAAGGGATCGGATCGAATTAGAATTCACGACCACGGGAAGTACCCCTAAATTGAGTGTCATCAATGTATCGCTCTAGCCCGAACTAAATATAACCCAAATTGCCGAGAAAACTTTCAAAAATCAAGAACCAGGCAATACATGACCGATAGGAAAATATGACATTATGGAGGTAAGTTCGCAAGCTGAGTTACTGCTTAGCTAAGGCTCAGACTATCAGACTTAAGTCTGCTATATTAGTCTACAGGGAGCTAACGGTCTGAAACAACATTAGAGAAGTTCTAAGGCCCAATGGCACCAAAATTGCACAACTCTAAGGAACACTAATCTAAGCCTAGACTAAGGCCAAATATGCTCACGTATTACCACAAGTACATCATTCATTACAGGATAGAAACAAACAACAACCACGGGAGTCATGCTTACACAGTCCAACAATTACCCGAAATAAGGCCTAGGACATGGATTTTGGGAATTTAGCATGCTCGACACCCAAACCCCTCCAAACTCATACAAATCAATGAACAATTTCCTAAACATGCTTAGTCTCATAAGGGAAAACCATAGCCTACCTGTAAGTCGACAACGCGCGCTCCAACTCACAAAATCAGAGTTTTTCCCTTACGAGCGGCCTCTAAATGTTGTCATGCTATCAACAATAGAATCACAACGTTAATACAATTGTTATGACACTAGAATTATCGAATTGGGAGACAGACCAATTTCAAGATCTAAAACATGAAATGTGGAACCCACATCTAGAATTCTGGAATTGAAGACAAGATACCCATTTTATGATTGCCACCTTTAAACAAAACTCAAAATAACATATCTATAATAGGTTTCTTTTAAAAGACAAACAATTCTAAAATTCACAACATCAAGTTGTAAAGAAATCTTTTCTAAATCATCAAACTAAGACCTTCAGGATTTTATATATGCTACTACTTAGATTCTGGAAGATAAAGTATATATATAAATCTACTAAGTGAGTGGGAAAGAAGAATAAAAACTTATATTTAGTGCACATAGAAATACAGAGCAAAGCTATATGCAACGTATCCACTTTACATTTTTAGTAGGGAAAATACATAATATGCACAAGATTTCAATTCAACAGAATAAATATATGAGAAAACGTTTATTATCACATAAAGATACCAAACAATACCCACTTGGAATCAAAAAATAGTTTTATCATTCTTTAAATTCAAGGTGTTTAAAATATGATGGAAAATGGCTTCAAAATCCCCAACGAAATACAAATACATTTTAACACTGCATTTTATTACAACTAAGCTAAATAAAAATCAACTCACATATGAAATTTCTTATGATTATACATAACACTTTATCATAGAAACAAAATAGAGGAAAGGGGCGACCATCACCTGTTTTGGAGCAGCAAACTGAAGCCCTCTTGATCATGAATCGACCCCCGTTCTTCTAGAAAAGTCAAGTGCAATAGAGAGAATTCAAAATTTCTTTTTTTGAAGTGATATTCAAATGTAAGAGTTTAAGGATTTTTGTGAGTATCAAAGCCTGTCTTCAGCTAAGTATTTAGAGTAGTATTTATAGGCAAAAATTAGAATTTTTTGAGATTTTGAAATTCAAATTTTTTTAGCCGAATAGAATATTATATTGTAGTAAGTATGGGTAAAAGAAGAGGAGGTAAATGGGCGGATGAATAATAGAAAATGGGTGGAAAAGGAAAACGACAAGGGATGGGCATATTTAGTATGTTTATTGTTGGGTCAGTTGTTGTAGTATAAGGATTGATTGAGGGAATATATTTATAGGGGAATGGGTCGGTGGTATAGGGAGTGGGGATGTTGTTGTAAATGGATAGTATGAAATGTTGAGTTGAGAATTGAGTTAGTGGAAATTAGGATGGGGTGGAGTTGACACGTGTATTGTATATTGGCATAGTATTGTTGGTGTTGGAGTAAAGGAGTTGAGTTGGTCAATTTTGGGTCTTTGGTTTGTTGGAAAGGAACATGTTACTGCATATGGAAATTAGGTGAAAATTGGGTATAAGGAATGGGCAAAAATTAAAAGAAAAAAGAGCCCAAAAGTGTCTAGAATTGCGATTAAAAAAAAGTCACATGAGTTCAATTATAGCCAATTGAATTAAGAAATTAGCCATATTGAATTAAAAAATTAGCCAAGGTGAATTTAATTAGGAAATTTGGCTAAAATTTGAATAAAATGAATTAACACTAATTAATTAACAAATTTCTTAATTCTAACAAGATAAAGCAATTAATTTACTTGTAAATTAATTAATTAAAAATATAAGGTACTAATTTACGAAATGATTAATAAAATTAAAATCTTTTTTTTGAGATCATTTTCGAATATTCATAAAACATAATAATTATATAAATAATAATTAAGAACTATAAAAATGACAAAATTTCTTTAAAATAAACTCAAAAATATTTTTGAAATTTTTTATTTAAAAATAATTATTCCGAATTGTTTAAAATTGAAGAAGAGTAAAATTAAAATAAGATGAATAAACATCAATTAATTAACAAACTTCTTAATTTTGACAAAGTAAAATAATTAACTTAAGTTTAAACTAATTAACTTAAAATATGAGTCTATTTATTAAGCCAACTAATTAACAAAATATTTAGTTTAAAATAAAAAATATATTTGAGACGATTTTCAAATAATGATAAAAAAGTAATAATTATATAAATAAAAATAAATATTGTTCAAGAATTATAAAAAATGTCAAAATTACTTTAAAATAGTAAATATATATATATATATATATATATATTGGATTTTTTCAAGCTAATTATTTTAAAATTGTCTAAAATTGAAGAAACTCGATTTATAAATTACGTTGTGGAGGGCCAAATTTGAATGTCAAAACAAGTTATCTAAGTCACTGTATGGGCTTAAGCAGGCTTCTAGACAGTTGAATATCAAGTTGACCACTACCTTGTTGAATTCAGGATTTATCCAAAGTCACCTGGTCTATTTACAAGGCAATGATGTTGCATTAATTCAAGAGACAAAAGACAATTTGTAGCTATGTTTCAAAATTAAGGATTTGGGAGGGTTAAAGTACTTTCTTAGGATTGAATTTGCTAGGAGTAGAGAAGGCATCATGATGCATCGGAGGAAGTATGCTGTTGAACTTATTTATGACATGGGGTTCACTGGTGCTAAGCCCTCTCAAGCACCTTTAGAAGTAAATAAGAAGCTCACTTCACTTGAATTTGATCAACATGTTCAGGATGACACTGATCACTTGTTGAGTGATCCAAGTGAATACCAGAGGTTGGTAGGGAGACTTTTGTACTTAACTATCACCAAACCATACATTGCATTTGCAGTCCAATGTCTCAGACAATTTATGCATTCTTCAAAGGTATCTCATATGATTGCAACTGTTAAAGTGATTAAATATGTGAAATAGTCACTCAGACTTGGTATACTCATGTCATCATTTGCATCTACTTGTCTTACAGCATATAGTGATGCTGATTGGGCTTCTTGTGTGAACACAAGAAGATCAGTCACTGGATACTTACTTAAGCTTGGTGATTCTCTTATTTCTTGGAAATCCAAGAAGTAGCAAACCATCTCCAAAAGCTCAGCTGAGGCAGAATATATGAGCCTTCCTTCCACAGTAGCTGAAGTTGTTTGGTTAACAGGCCTACTTGGTGAGTTGGGAGTGACTCTTAATGGTCTAGTAGCTATGTTTTGTGACAGCAAGTCTACCATTTAAATTTCTACTAATCTAGTTTTTCATGAACGCAAAAGCACATCGCTATAGATTGTCATTTCATTCGAGAGAAAGTACAACTTGATTTGATGAAATTACTGCATATTTCTACTACTGAGCAACAGGCTGATAAGGTGACAAAAGGACTTAGTGCGGGTCAACATACATATTTGGTGTCCAAGCTAGGCATGAAGAATGTCTTCATAGCACCTAGCTTGAGGGGGGTGTTGAGGAACTAACTAATTGCACGACAGTCCCTTGAAGTCACTGTGCCACGTGATTAGTTAGAGTTAATTAAGAAGTTAGTTTGTTAGATGACAATTAGTTAGAGTTATTTAGATTTAGTTAGATTGATTAGAATGAGCTGGATTCTAGAAGATTCCCACTAGCTCTATATAAACAATAGCTTGTACAGATATTAGAATTCAATTCAATATGGAGAAAAGCTTTCACAAATGTTCTTGCGTTCTCTTCTCCTTCTTCAAGTAGTTACATTTTGACAAATATATGTGTTTCAAGTTCAGCTAACACAAGAGGAGCAAAATCTATTTGAAATTGGATAGAATTGTGGTGCATAAATGTAAACAATTGCATATAACAGTGAAGACCAACAATGTTATATTGAAGTGAATGTTGGACCGCTAAAGTCTGACACATATACAAGATGAGTGTATCAAAAATACGGATACTAAAATGGATTTGTACTCATACAATATGAAACGACATGACATGTCGAAAATATTCAAATAGCACATATAGATGATAAAATAATCGAAGGTTGTTTGAGATATTTTGTCCATGGGTCCAAAATGTGAAGCCATGACGAGTAATAAGGTAGAAACCACTTAGAAGAAAGTTGTATTGAAGGACCTACAGTTTCTTGGGATTTATGCTGATTTATTAAAAAATATGGTACAGTGAAAGAAAAAAGATATATAAAAAGGAAAAAGACATAGATTTTCTTCTGAACTTGTCTCGAAAAGTCAGTTACACATTTAAACTATCATGACGATCTATTATAGTGAATTTACTACTTAAAAGTGAATTTGTTTACCCCCTAAAACTAACGTGGTAAAAAAAATTATATGCATCAGATAAAAATTAAAGTAAAAAGAATTAAAAAATTCAAAATCACCCCACCCCCCACATCTCTTCTTCTTCAGACCCCACCCATTATCCTCTTCTTCTTCATTCTTTATTTTTTGTCACAACCTCAAAGTGTGAGACAACAAAACAACATCAGAAAACCTTCCTCCGGCTACGCCTCCCCCGCCGTCGCCCGTGAATCTTAAAGTATCTTTGGAACATAAAGACATGTATTTAAACCCAATGCAAGTTTTGCTTTTCTCTATTTACTTTGTATTTTTGAATTTTGATTTTTTTTCAAAACCCAAAAAGAAGAAGAAATCTAGCTGAAATTCATAAAGAATTGAACTTTAATTCAATGGTGTCATACCCCAAGCTAGACCCTAAGAGTGACACAGTGATCGGAAATCCGAAGGATCCCAACCAAGTCTCTTAGAATACATTGCATTCATAAGGTAAGTAAAATATAATGAAATCAAGCGGAAGAACAATCTCAATCATAGAAGTCTAGGAATAAAAATAAAAACTCAAGTCATATGTTCAAGAACGGACTACATCAACTCTATGTCTAAACATGCCTCTATATACTAGACGGGGGATTAGGACAAGCTCCTAGCTCACCCTAACATAAAGGGAGTCAAAAGTAACAATCACAAAAAGAAAGCCTCATCCTCGATGAATAAGGACTCACCAAAGTACTCTAGAAGTAGTAGCAAGTGCTAGCCACGAAGAGGATGCGTGATATGATCATCCGTCCCTACATTATGATATAATGTAGGAAAAAGTATGTGTCAGTACATGAAATGCACTAAGTATGTGAGATATACATGAATAATAAAATACGGACATAATCAAAATGAACATAGGATGCATGACCAATATAATGAAAAGCATTTGAAATCATATGGTCGACATGTGGTCAATGCATCTTAAAACATTGTAGTAAGACTTACTTCATTTCATAAAACCTGTGTGGGATAAGGCCTTTAACCTCATGAGAGATCGTGGACATGTGTGAGAGATACCGTCAACCGACATAAACCATATGAGCTAACATAGATTCCCAATGTTTACCCATATACCGGAGGAAAGGAGGAGACTAATTGCCGAGGTAGACTCCTATATGCCTAATTACATCCACTAACTTACATGAAGAATCGAGCCTCAACTACGGGTGACCCTTAAAGAATCGATCCTCTACTATGGGTGATCTTTTATCCTATGGTGGCACATAATTATGGGACAATGAGATCTTACTACGGGTCTCTTGTCTTAACTACGGGAGAGAGAGTCTATCTCAAAGTCTACTCGATGTTATGTAAGCTCTCAATGGAATAGACAAATCATAAGTCATAAAGTCAACATCATGTGGGAGGGGCCATATCTATTACCCGTCTACCATTCATAAAAAAATATGATCATAGAATAGCTCCTTAATCTTGTCTCATGTAGCGTGAGTATATGCCTTTCGTCATTACACATTCATACTTAGGTGAGAAGAACCCACCATCATTCATACTTGAATTGCATTTCATCATAAAGATTATTTCAAACCTTTCATGTAACTTGCTTGAAAGCCTTATCAAATCATGCTCATAATATATAGCTTATCATTGAAAATCATAGCATAATGCATAAGACTATATGGAATCATCTTAAAATCATGTAATTAAATGAAAATCATGCTTAATTATATAGGAAAATATCAATTGAATCATAATCGAAAAGACCCATTAAGAAATTTATGAACCCTAAATAGCTTTATAGAGAAATTACTTATAAAACATCAAAACTCATGCAATTTAATAGTAATTCATACTTAATTGAGTAAATAAACAATAATTAAATCTTAATTCATGCAATTGAAAAAAAAGAATTAAACAAGACCCATCATGAGATCATGAACCCTAGATAACATTGTAGAAAATTCATGAGAAAATCATCAATTTCATGCAATTAATTATCATCAACTCATGTTGAAATAGATTTGTAATCATAGAATAAATCATAACTCATGCAATTGAATGGAAATTGAGAAGGCCTATAAATATACATACTTGAATTGGGTAGAAAAGTAGAGATTTCTTTGGGCTCCATGGGTGGAAGGAACCCATGGATGAATACCCACATACCTTAGCTATCAAAGCCCTAACAATGGAGATTGAGTGATTGAAACACTTGAAACCCTAGCTTTGAGAAGATGAAGTCCTTGGGAGAGTTTTTCTTCTTGCATTAGAGAATTTTGAGAGAATGAATAAAAGTAGGGGAAATTTGAAGAATGGGGGTAGTTATAGGTTATGAATAATACCCAAAAAGAGTCCAGGTTCATTGAACCAAGAATGGGAAAGAACGCTAATACCCTTAATGAAAATTAGTCGAAGGACCCTATGACTGGCTCCTACGAATTGTCATCAACTCTACGGGTCATAGACCCAATTCATAAACTCCCCTTGCACAAACCAGTAGCCACTGGAAATTGAACTCAGCCTCTACGACTCATTTCCACAAGTCATCGACTCTTCTACAGGTCGTATAAACGACTTGTCAACTTCCCCTTAGTCAGAAATCAAAACTCAGGATCCAACCTTACGAGTCCATCTATAACTCATCAAACACTCTACGACTCATCCTGTTGAGTCGTAACAAATGTATTGAGGCTTGTTATTCTTTATAAATCAGACATTGACCCTACGACTCATTTCTACGAGTTGTAACAAATCCTACGAGTCGTCAATTGAGTCATAGACTCAACCCACACTTAGTCAAATTTTCCTTCCTCGGCATCCTTTCTACAAATCCATCCTACGATCCATAGAATCCTCTACGAGTCGTAGGTCGACTCATTTGAATTGACACCGTCCAAAAATCCTCCAATTTCCCTCGTTTTGACTTTTCGACTTCTGGGTCTTACAAATGGTGTTGATGAAAAAAACTTAAGATTTTTTTGTAAAAATAAAAATCTGGTGCTCTGTATTTGGGTTTTCGATAATGGTTCTAGTGATATTTTGTGGTGGGTGATGAAGAAGAAGAAGAAGAATTGAAGGTGATATAGTGATGGTGAATATATCAAAAAGCCCAATGCTGCAATAAACGATATAATTTCTATAAATATCCTCCCTATGAATAGTAATAATTTCACTGTGTTATTGTCCTCGACCACGATATAAATACAAGCCTGAATCAAGTATATTGCACCATTTATCGAAAAATAAGAAATCCTCAACTTATATGTTGATGATAAACTATTCGTAGCTTGGTGATATATCTCAGCCCAAAATAAAATAAGGATTGTGAATGTTGAAAAGAAAAGGAGTCCTTGTAGGTCCAAAATTGCGCGAGTCAGAAGGACCTTATTAGGATAGAACAGAAAAATGTGTTTGTGAAATTCAAAGACGATTGCACCAACACCATTTGCAATAAAGTTCATTTGATTGAACACTTTTTGTGTTGTCCAACCATATTGAGGTACCCTTAAATGAATTCTTACTAATTGAATTAACGCAACAATTGAAACGAGAGCATACGAAGCACAAAGGGAGAAGAAAATTTCATCTTGCCATTGAACGGACTTGTTGATCACGTCGTACAACCAGTTGTACACCAACTTGTCAATTGGTGATGATCCAAGTAGTAACCTTGTCATTAATTTTCCTGCTGCTTTTATTATTTGTGCTGAAAATTTGATGTTGTTAATGTGGCGATTGATAAGTAGGGGTTGATTTATATAAAGGGCAGGGCGCAAAGTCCAATTTCCACTTGAAAAAGGATTCAAATCTACCTACTTCTAATGGAAGTTTAAATTGAGAACTCACCTAAATTGGAGCAGATTGAGATTTAGGGTTTAGTAATTTGTTGGAGAAAAAAAATGATTAGGAGTACTAGTGTGCGTGTATTCTTTTTAAAATTTAAATGTTTTTACCTAAATAATTTATTATTTAAAATATTTAACAAAAATAATATAGTTTTAAATTTTTTTATTAAAGTAGACTAAACGTATGTCACGGTAACGTTTTTTGAATTATTTTATTAAAAAATTCCAACTAACAGAAGACTGACAATAGACAATGTTAAATTATGTTTACGTACTCATCAGTTACGAAGTATGGATTCCAATAACGATTTAAAGATTTTTTTTAATATGTGTCTGGTAGGGTTGTTCAAAATTGAATCGAAATTGATAACTGAATCAAAAAAAAAAAGGTTATTGATTTATTGATAATGAGTTATTAATTTAGCGGTTTCAGTAATGGTTTTAATTTTTATTATTATTGAATTATCGATTTTTAATGATTTGAGGTTTTTTGTTAACGAGTTAACCAATAACCTGATAGTAAATTAATAAATTATATTTATACCTTTTTTCATTCGGTATATAAAGTCCTTGACTTAGAGCTTAGTTTCAAGATTTTAGCTCTAATTATCTTAAACTCTCGGTTATTCTACAATGAGTCAGTGTTTTGCATTTTCTCAAGATGTAAAATGTCAACTCATATATGTATGGTTCATTTGGTTTGTCACCTTGTTTCTAAATGATTTTTAATTGTATATTTTTTGTGTCAAATTTTAACAATTAAATCGAGAATTGAACCGATAACGATCAATAACCCAAAAATCGATAATCATAAGCCAATATTTTAATGGTGCTATAACGATTTAGCATATTAATTTATAAATTAATAATCAATAAGTCAAACTAATAAACTTCAAAATCGAACCGACCAATTTGAGATGTCAGTTGTACGAGACTTTTTCTAGAAAAGTAAATTTTGTGGGTCTTTATCCCACGTCCTTACTAGTATATATACTCGCGCGATACGCAAATAATATTAAATTAATATTTTTAATCATTTCATATTGAAATATCTCGTCTAAGCATGTTAAAATCATATAACCTTGAAAAAAAAAAGTTCAACTATCATCGTATTTCTCAATAAAATACAGGGAGGAAAAAGGTCTAAGCTCACCCCCACCCCTCAATTTCTTTTATCTTTTTTTTATAAAAAAATATATTCTACTCTCCCCACACCTCCACCCCCACGACCCCTCCACCACCCGATGACTCTAATACCCCGACCTCTAATCCAATTTATACAAAAAAGAAATATTCATGTAATTGTAAAAAGAAAAGACTTTTATTCTTCATATTTTTAATTATATTATTCAAAATTTAAAGCTATTAGATTGTTAATATCTTTCACCCTCCCCCTACCTCTAATCGAAATTTATATGAGTGAAAATAATTATGTAATTAACAATAAAGCTTTTGCATTTAATATTTTTTCTTATTATATTATTTACAATATAAAGATTTTTGATTGCCAAAAATAATTTAAATTTTTATTCTACTTTTCTTCCATTTCTTCTGTTTAAAATTTATAAATAATAATATGTGTATTATCTAATCACATCGTTATATTATCAAAAATACCTTCACCCCAACCCTGTGTTTACATTTTCTCTATTGTATTTTAATTATTTTTACTTTTCTATAATTTAACTTTGAATTAAATTATTTTTTTGTGTTCGAACGATAACCAGTTGAGTTTTCTTTTCTCTTACATCAAAATATAGAAATTAGAATAGATAGTTTTTCTATGCATAATAAAATAAATGAAATATAGATTAGAAAAAGACTCCAAAATAAATATTTAAAAATAATATTTTTTAAAACAGTTAATATTATAATTATTATACCACTACTACTCATATCAGTTAAAGTATTTAGATACTATTTTCTATTATATTTTTCTCTTTTAATATATATAATGGACTTATCTATACTTATAGAAAAATAAATTTTGTTTATTAAATAGATATGAGATAAATGATTTCCAAACACACATAACATCAAAAAGATAAAATAATTGAGCACAACAATATTTTAGTTGAAAAAACAAAATATTATTAACTACATTACAAACTACTCACCTTTTTTTAATTATTATTATTATTATAGTTTTATCTTTTATTTAATATTTAAATTAAATATATTAAATTATATTTATTGAATAAATAAAAATTTGCAAAAGATAATAATAATTTAGAAATTGTGTATATTAAGGCGAAAAGAAAAGAATGAGAAGAAGTCTACACAAATGTCCATAGTGTATTCATTTTTTCAAAGACCTCATATTTATCTTTCAAATGTGGTATTTGGTTAAGACTAAGAAATATGACTTACTTGATTTCAGGCGTGAATATAGTAGGAAAATAATTTTGTCTATATGACCATCACTCATCTGCATATGAAAATAAAAATGTTAAAACAAAAAAAAACTTTAGAAAATGAGAAATAAAGTAAATAAATTCACCAATATAAATAATGATCTTCTATATATAAAAACATAACAAACTTAATATTAGATATAATAATAGGAACATGTATAAGAAAAAGGTTAAGAAGATAAAATTTCATTTCAACTCAAATTCCATTTAAATTTAAATTCGAATATCACATTTATATGTTAAAAGAAGGTCAGTTTATTACTCTTTCTTATTTTTAATTTTTTAAATACAATCCAAATATATTTTTATAGTTAACAATAACTGAATAAAAAGAGGATCAATCCTTTTCCCATATGTTCTCCCTCTTTTTCTCGTTTCTTCTTCTTTTCTTTTTTTCTTTTTTTCTCTTTTCTTCTTCTTTTCTCTCTTTATTTTTTTCTCTTTTCTTCTTCTTTTCTTTCTTTATTATTATTATTATTATTATTATTATTATTATTATTATTATTATTATTATTATTATTATTATTATATCTTTATTTTTTATTTAATATAAATACTACTACTCATATCAGTTAAAGTATTTAGATACTATTTTCTATTATATTTTTCTCTTTTAATATATATAAATATAATAGACTTATCTATACTTATATAAAAATAAATTTTATTTATTAAAATAAATATAAGATAAATAATTTCCAAACACACATAACATAGAAAGATAAAACAATTGAGCAAAACAATATTTTAGTTCAAAAAATGAAATATTATTAACTACATTACAAACTACTCTCCTTTATTATTATTATATATAAATATATGTTTGTTTTTTATTTAATATTTAAATTAAATATATTAAATTATATTGATCGGATAAATATAAATTTACAAAAGATAATAATAATTTGCAAATTATTTATATTAAGGCCAAAAGAAAAGAATGAAAAGAAGTCTACATACGAAAATAAAAATATTAAAATAAAAAAAACTTTAGAAAATGAAAAATGAAGTAAATAAATTCAGTATAGTTAATGATCCTTTATATATAAAAAGAAAAGAAGCTTATTATTAGATATAATATAAAAAGAGAAAAAATTTAATATTAGATATAATAGTAGGAGCATATATAAAAAGAAGTTAAGATGGTAGAATTTCATTCCAACTCAAATTTTATTTAAATTTAAATTCAAATATCATATATGTGTTAAATAGCTTGTAGTGAACAACCTCATTATGAAATCAACCGAAAGCAGCCTTTGGTATTTAAGTAGTTAAAGAACATCAATTTAATACTCTTCCTTATTTTTAATTTTTTAAATACAATTCAAATATTATTATTATTATTATTATTTTTATTATTATTATTATTGTTGTTATTGTTATTGTTATTGTTATTTTTATTATTATTATTACTACTACTACTATTATTATTATTTTTATTATTATTATTATTATTATTAAAGATTATTATTATCGTTGATATCATATCTTTATTTTCTATTTAATATTTAAATCAAATGTAATCAAATATATTTTATAAAAACTCAATGATAAGTTTATGAAGTAGCCTGTCATGAATTTTTTTAAATACGTATTTCTGTAAGTTATTATTGAACATAAATAGTATATTTAATTTTTTAATTGAAGTATATTTTTTTTAAAATTATCCATACTCCCAAATTTAAATATTAATATATTTAATATTCAGATTAAATATATTTATAATATCTAAAAACAATAATTTACGAAATAGTAAAAGTTCATTTAGAACTCTTCTATTATGTATTTTTATTTTTAAACTAATTTTTTTTCAATTCAAAAATCTAATGTATTTTCAGATTCAAATATTATTAGTCTTTCAATTCAAATTTTTTATTACAATATTTATTATTAACTTTGTCTTAAAATCTTCAAGTGACTTTTCAATGGCTTGCCACTTGGCTTAACCACATTGCAAACTACTCTCCTTTATTATATATATAAATTAATTTTTTACTTTTCCTGACTTATCTTAACAAAATACTCCCTTCGTCCCATATTAGATGAACATCTAATTAATAATAGTTATTTCATATTATTTGGTCACTAACTAAATCAGGATATAATTAATTAATTTTTTTTATTTTATCCCTACAATTAATATGAACTTTGAAAGTTTAATTGAATGTGAACAATTTTCATTACTAGCTATTCCTATACTTCATGTATATTTTTTCTAACTTATTTTTATGTTCATTGATATGAACAAAGAGAAAAATAGTAAAATTAATCAATTTATTAGTAAAACTTTTAATCACTGTATAAAATAAAAAATCTTCATTTAATATGGGACGGAGGGAATACTCGCTTCTACTATTCAATTAATTAAGACCCAAAACAAATGAGTTTTGAAAACTTGAATCAAAGATATGCATGATTTGTAAAAATATTTTCCAAGAAATTTTTAAGTACCCTACATAAATTTTCATGCGGTTCAATTAGTGATTCCAATATGTCAATTAATATGATTTTAGTTATTATATTCTTTAAGCCATTATAAAATTTTTGCTTGAATGCACATTAGGTTTGAGGTTGTGGTAATATTCTGAAAACGGGCCTTGTTGTCGGAGTAAATTTCATAGATGATTACATGACTATGAGTTTTTTTTTTTCCATTAAAGTCATTTAACTGTGTTTTCAACATAAATATATGCCGAAAATTCAACTTTGATGGGTAATTTTTTTTTACTATTTTTTATTTTTAATATTATAATATAAATTCAATTAAAACAGATCGACCTCATTCCGATCTAAATCTAAAACACAAATTCAATGGGTGATAATTTTTTAATTTTATTTTTAATCAAACAAATACAAAATCACGAACCTATCCAATCGCACTTGACCAAAACCCATATGAAGAAGTTAAAATATTGAAAGCGTGAATATATTTGAAAGAAATTTTTATTACAAAATTGTTACTCTCGATGTAAGTAGTAGTAACAATTAGTGTATGAGCCCGTTTGGATGGTCTTAAAAAAATAACTTTTATGTATGAAGTGTTTTTAAAACTTTGAAGTGCTGAAAGTTATTTTTATAAATAAGCAGTTGAGTGTTTGGATAAAAGTGCTTATGTTGAAAATAAGTGTTTGAATTTTAGGGTTAAAAGAATAAAAAAGGTAGTTTGAGAATTTAGTTAAAATATAAGGGATTTAAAAGTAATTTCTATGGTCAAACAAAATGACTTTAAGCATTTAGAAAAAAAAAGTTAGAAATCCTAACTTTTCAACTTTATGGCTTAAAGTTAGCATTAGGCAAATACGTCTAAAAGCTAAAAAGTAGTTTATAAGATGGTTTGACCAACTTAAGGCCCATCCAAACGGGCTCTCTATATATATACTAAAATTGAAAACATCCTAAGTTAAATTTAATTTACCTAATTATCCATTTAAAGTTGAGCGGCGATTTGTCCTTCAACAAAACATTATTCCAAAATATTTTGAAAATTAATTTATCAATTACTATTATTCCAATTTTCGTATTTCTTATTATAAATCAAATCATATATGCATGAATTGATATTGAAAAGAATAATAGTACATCTTTATTCATTCAAAAGAATACAATTTTATATTTTACTAGCATCATATAACATATGATATGCTTCTTATGTATCAAAAATTTAGACAAGAATAAGAGTATTTTAATTTTTGCATATGAATTTTGGTCGAAGTGGGTTTGAGCGATTCTTTTTTAATAAGATTTGAATTTATTCAACTAAAAATGAATCATAAACAGAATAAAAGATTATCACCCATCAAATTTAGATTTTAAATTGGGTCGAGTAGAATTGATCTTTTTTAAAATGCATTATTATTATTAGATAAAGAAGGGAAAAATGCCCATCAAACGTTAAATTTTGGGGAATTTCGTATATAATCACTAAAAAATACTTTAATTATACTTCATACCTATAGTTTGCTAATTAAAATTCGTAGTTATAGTTATAACATCGTTTGTATAATTCGTGCAACATTTGTATATGTTTATATAATTTGCTATACAATTCGTAGTTTTTGTATAACGTTTGTATATGTCACTATATAATTCATACAGTCACTATATAATTCATGCAGAACGCTTGTATAATTCGATATACAATTTGTAGTGTTTGTATACAATTTGATTCGCGCACAACGTTTGTATAAATCGCGCAAATTATATAAAATTCAACTGTATAATCACGCGTATTATACAAAACTTAAATTGTAATTATAACTAGATGTTTGTCGCGAGCCATAATTAATTTAAACTATAGCATGTTAGCTAATTAACTAATATATGCTTGTTTATCCACGTAATTTTTCCTTAAACGTTTGGTTATATGCGACTTTTATGTTAGTAACAATAAAGTCCTGTGAATTTTGTGTTAAAAAAAATAATTTTGACTTTACGGAAAAAAAACTAATAATAGCTTTGTGATCTATTTTTTAAAATTTTCCTTTGTTGCCGTAGTTAGTATCTTGTTGAAAAATGAGTTTGAGAATTTGAGATTAAATTAGATGATCTTGAAAAATAAATTTTGAATTTGGTAGTTGATACTATTTTGAAAACAGCCTCTTTAACTCCTCGAGGTAGTAGTAATGCGTGCGTACACTCTGTCTTCTCCAAACCTCGCTTAATGAATTTCACTGAGTATTATGTTATTGTTGTAGTTGGGTAGTTTACTACCGTTAGGTTTGCCCAGAAATATTTTTAATAAAGAATATAATTCATAAACCGTGACTACAAAATTCTTTTAATTTATTTTGATAAGAACTAAAGAAACTATATTATTTTAGTTAGATATTGTAAATAGTTGATCATTTAAGTCAAAAACTAGGAGAAATAATAGGACGTCGTTTTAAACCTATTATTAAATAAATAAGACATAATAACCAGTTAGTAATTTAAATGTTACCTAATAATAAATTATTTAATTAAGTCATTTATATTTATTTATTTTATATTAATAAAGTCACTTATGTTAGACTAGTTTCCCTACAAAGTAATTATGACCTTAACTAAAGGAATAATTACATAATCCTTCTTCAAATTTGACTTCACAATACTTATTTTCTTTGTAATTAAAAGAATAATTCATTTCTAATATATTTTGTTATTTAAATAATTACATAGACATCCTTCTCTTCAAGAAAAGAAATTGTGCTATAGTTGAATGACTAAAAAGGTTATTTTAATTTTTAATATTAGAATCCTAAAGCCAGGTGGTAATTTCTAAGATTGTGCTGCAATAATCTAACTTTAAGTTTTACCTTCTCTTTGTTGAAATAAGAAAAAACGAAAATAATATGATAAGCGATTATCAATAAATTATTAGACATAATTTTTCTACCTCTTAAGATAGAAATAATTAAGAGCTGAAGAGTATCCGACTACATAGTGCGCCTATACTTCATTGATGTCATCGGTCTGATGATGTATCAATATGAGATTAGAGATATTTATTCATGATTTGAATTTTAACTGAACTGATACTTCCACATAGAGAATTCATTATTGATCCACCTAATAGGATCGAGTTTGACTTTTCTTCCTCTTAAGATAAAAACAATTAAGAGCTGAGGAGTATCCGACCACACACTGCTCCTATGCTTCATTGATGTCATTGTTCTGATGCATGAATATGAGATTAAAGACACTTATTTATGATCATAATTTTTGAACTGATGCTTCCACGTGTCGAATTCATAATTAATGAATTGATCCACTTGTTGGGATCGAGTTTCACTACATACACAAAGAACATATAACACTCTGAGAGAAAATATCTTTCAAAAAATATATTCCTTCAATTTTTTTTGGATTAAAAGTTTTTGCAAAACAAAACATTTTTTTTGCTAGTGTATCACTAAGCATGCATGAAGTACAATACGGGTTCGGATTCTCCCATGCCCGCCCGTTTTAACATTTTCAGTGATAAGCGAAATCTTTGATACTCTCTCAGGCTTCAATGGAGAAAAATGGCGGAGACAAAACTTTGTTTCCCATTTTCCCTCAAAACTGAAAGAATGGCTTTTTATCTGCAATTCAGTTACCCCATCTCAACCTTTTCGTGTTCCAACCTTTATAATGGAACTAGAACTCAACCCTTTAAATTCTTGTGTACTTCTTCTTCTCCACAATCTGATTCTTCCAACAGTAGAGAAGAATCTATTAAAGACTCATCTGGGTATGGATATTCTATACTTTTGATTTCCTTTCAAACTAAGATTGGTAATGGGATTGGGGCTTTGTTGATAATGGTGCATATTTGTAGACTAATCATCTTCATCCTCTTAATTAAAGGGAAAATGATAAAGGGCATGTGATTCTGGTGGAGAAGTACAGGAATGGAAATTTGAAAAGGTGAGTATATGTTTTTAACTATTTTTTCAACATTTTGCTTCATTCCTTAGGCTTATTGATTGAATGCTACCTATAAAAAAATGTGCTGATTGAATGATGGAGATTACTTCTTGATGTTTTACTAGTCTTGATTTTACTGAAAATGGGTTTAGTGTGGTCTGAGTATGTAATCAAGAATGAATAGTCCGAGGTGGATACATGATTTAAACATGATGAGTTCGACATAAGGTTTTTAGCACTGAACTCGCGGCACCATTAGAAATCAGAATTATGGTTTCGCAAAAACTAATATTTATTAAAACTTTACTAGTTTCACATATATGCCTACACTACGTGTCAAAAATACACCCTGTAGTTGGAACACTACATCCGCCTACATGAATAGCATTTTATCTTTGCAAAATGACATGAATAGTAACCATTCTCTCGAATGTTTGACCATGTTAGAATTGATTCCTATGGATAGGTATGTTATAGATAATGACTCTGAAATGAAAATGTTTCTTGAGGAGCATGTGCCCACAACTACTGGATCCCAAGATCTTGATATCTCTGGCATGGAGTTATCTTGGCTCCCTAAGGTTATCAAGGATTTTGTGTTACCATCAGGTTTTCCAGGTAACAAACATCATATTATTTGTTTACATTTTCTTCTTCTCTTTCTTATTTCCCTTTTAACTATATTTCTAGTTTTTATGTTCCTACATGCCAAGTGCCCTTTTTTTTTGATGACCGTGGTGTCCAGACTAGCTTTCGCGCACCTCGACTAATTTCATGGGATACTTGCCACCTCCCACCAACAATAGGTACTAGGTAACTCTGTCTACCAAGGCTAGGACAAATGAGAAGAATCACCTAGTGTTTTTTTGTCTCCACTGAGTTTCGAACATGAGACCTCAGGATTCTCCACCACTTCATTGACCACTAGGCCACACCCTTGGGTGCATGGCCAAGTGCCCTTTTGACCATTGAGAGATTGGTTATTAAGTCCATCAGTAATTTTTAGATGTTTTATATGAACTATCGTTGCAGATACAGTTTCAGATGATTACTTGGACTACATGTTGCTTCAGTTCCCAACCAATGTAACTGGATGGATCTGTCACACGCTGGTGACTTCAAGTCTCTTAAAGGCATGTCAATCTTATTCAGGCCATTAGTTCCACTTGGGTATGTTAAAGTGCTTGTAAAATCTGCAACTGCTTGCCAGGATCGTGACCTTTTAAATGAAAATCATTGACAAACTAATGAAACAGAGTCTAATATAATTTTACTTTATTATCTTACAAATTGTTCTCTGCTCAGTGGCTCTCATTTCGATCTGCCTCTGGTCTCTCTCTCTCTCTCACTTTTTTGCCTTTTGACACTTATCTTTGAGTTCTCATCTTCTCCAGAAGGTTCAATGTTATTCAACTGTCAAGTTTGTTGCTTTTATTTAATGATGCGTCCCATGTATATATGTGAATCATGTTATTACACTTTATCCTAGTTATATTGGGCTTAGGAGCTGCTAACATATTTTATGATCGTTGGACTCATGCCCACGTGCTTTCAGTTTGATTCTGACATATTGTGTACTGATTAATATCTAACATCCAGGCGGTTGGGGTGGGCTCTTTCTCCGGAACTTCCGCAGCTGCTTCTGCTGCTGCCATCAGGTACTGTTCATTTTCATCAGCGTTTTATCTGCATGCAATGTGGCCTTGACTTTAAGGAATTCAATATTGCGTGTATATATTTATCATTGAACCCCCTAAGCATAATCCAAATGGTTTAGCTTAGTGGTAAAGGGGTTCAATAGTTTGCCCAGCTGTGCTAGTTCGCGGGTTCAAATCTCGTTAACCACACTTTTTTTTCCTTTCTAATTTTAGGCATATTTGTAGGCTTAGTTTTAGGCATGCTTGATTTTTTTTGAACCCCCTTGATAAAATTTCTGCCTCCGCCACTGGCCTCATATGTTATTATGATTCACGCTGATTGCTACTAGGAAACTTGGATAGCGTTGTGCTTTTAAGTTCATAGCATGCACTATAGTTTAGTGGTTGTCCTATTGTTTTTGCAGATGGGTTTCAAAGGATGGAATTGGTGCCCTTGGACGCTTTTTCATTGGTCTGGTAGTTTAAAATAAGAATAAGAACAGAGTTAAGGACTTATCTGATTAAAATTATTAGTAAAGTCTGATGTCTTCCAGGTGGGCGGTTTGGCAATATTTTTGATTATGATCCTAAACAATGGCGCATGTATGCAGATTTCATTGGCAGTGCAGGAAGGTATTGCAAATATTCGTCTTTCTTGGGTACATCAAAGTTTATTGGTTCTAATGAACTGATGGAATTGATTTTTTTTTTGCAGTATATTTGATCTCTGTACCCCTCTCTATCCATCTTATTTCCTACCTTTAGCATCTCTTGGAAATCTTGCGAAGGTATTTAGCTAACGAAAAATATAGTCAGTCTTCATGCATCCTTGGGAAATGATTCCGTGAGCAGTATTCTTTGTGTAGAAGTTCTCTATGAATCTTATATATATCTTTCTTTTCTCGAGTTGTGTACTAAGTCATTTTTTTGATGTTTCTCAAGTGTTGGTATTTTTTAAGTAGGCTGTAGCTAGAGGGCTAAAGGACCCTTCATTCCGGGTTATACAAAACCACTTTGCTATTGCTGGAAATTTGGGAGACGTAGCAGCAAAGGTATTACTTGAATATTTCTGCCATGGATCAGATCTAGTGAACTGGATTTGCCAAATTTAATCTTCATATGATGTTTGACTTCGATAGGGTAGTTGTTTGTATGCTGGCATGCCTTTCCTTTCCTTGTAACATATTTGGATAACCTAATATTGATGACAGGAGGAAGTCTGGGAAGTAGCTGCTGAGCTGCTGGGTCTTTCTCTCGGCATACTAGCTTTGGTATGACATATGTTTGTTTTATATGGTTACAAGCTAGGTCTGTCCCATCATATGATAACTTTCTAAGGTTCCTCGGCCAATATAATCCTCATCTTTTTCATAACAGCAGAGTTAGATCTTACTTTTTCTTCTGAAAATTGTAATTACTGAAAATGTGATGCAGGATACACCTGGTATCTCAAAGTCTTATCCTACATTGGCACTAACATGGTTAAGTGTGCGGATCCTACATCTTTGGTTTCGCTATCAGTCTCTTTCAGTTCTGCAATTCAACACGGTGAGACTTTATTCTTAGTTATCAGTATACTGAATAGCCATTTTGACTTGCAACAAAATGTTTTTGGCACTACTATCAAGTAATATTTAAAATTTCTTTAACACTCCGCCTTCTCATCTTCATCTTTTTTTGTGGACCCTGAGCATAAGTTAAGAGCAAGACATCATTCACCTATTTAGTAGACCACAAGAAGGGTCCCTGATGTTCGATATACTGGCTCTATAAGATTTCTGAAAGCTTTTTTTAGACAATAAGATTTCCCAAAGCTTTCTTTATCCATATATACGGAACAGCTAAGCGAGTACAACGAACGATAAAGAAACAGAAATTTGGAATTCTGAATTTCCTTGGCATGTTGACTTCTGATTACTCTGTTTGTGTGCAGATAAATCTCAAACGGGCTCGCATATTAGTGAACTCTCATGTGTTACACTGTACAGTTCCAGGTAAACTCAGTCTTGTTTGCTGTGCAATCTTTAGCTCTATGCAGTAAGTCAGGCCTGTTACTCCATGTGGACCAGGAATCAATGAATGCAATAGGATGGAAAGCATCTTATTGTGGCAAAGATTCTTAAGGCCACAAATTATTTTTGAGGTATCTTTGGAGGAGATGATCAATGGGGGCAAATACAGATCCATGGTATATAGCCTTCTTGGCCCATATATAGCTTTATGACCAGTTTAGTTGGCTTATGCTTATGAAGTAACTTATATCCTGGGTTGATAATAGCAGAATAATGTAAGAATAGCAGTTAATGTCAGTTTCATGAAGTGAAGTGAACTGTTCAATAGAATCTGCAAATGGATTCAGAGAACTTTTGATGTGTTACTCAAATCCATGACTGTATTCTTGAAAGGTGATGTTTGATTCATTCTTTGCAGCAAATCAAGCAGCTCCTTCATATGTACAAGGAGGAAGAATATTTTCTTGTAGTAAATCAACAAAAGCTAACACATTTTCAGGTCTTTGTATCTTTCAAGGTATGGATTAATTATACTCTGCTTAAGAAACAGAGCGCTCACTTTACTTGCAATGCTTATGTCTCTTCTCACTTCCCCGCAGGAAGGAGCCACAAGCCTATCCGTGTTTCGAAGTGTATGGCAAACCTATTGGCTATATCAAAACTGGGGCTGGTCAGATAATATCTTTGATCGACTTGAACAGAGCTTGGTCGAATTAAGAGATAGATTTCCTGATCTACTACAACAACTAACTGATGCTGGATGGGATACAAATAGTTTAAGTTTAAAGGTCCCAAAAGAAATGTTGATCAAGGAGCTGAGTTAATTTCACATATGACCACTGAGTTTTATCCACTACAACAGTAAACCTACGTTTTTGTCTTTTTAAAGTAATTGAACTTTACCTACTGTTATAGTGAGGAAAGTTAAGTAACCATACGTGAAATTAACTCTTCATGCAGCGTAACACCAGGGAAACACCTGTCTGCAGTTGATCTTACTCCAAAGTCCTCACTAACTTTTTTTGCCTGTTTGATGGGTCGTCGTCTCAAGTTTACCTTCACTGTCCCTTTTGCCATTGGATGACAAGTTTTCAATGGCCTCGTCTCCTTGGAAGAGATCGATGCACAATTGGAGTCAAGTTTATTGTTATAGTAATAAATCAGCTTGGTAAATTTTTTTGCAGTTTATGGAAAAATGCTGCTGGCAAATGAGATAATTTGTACATGTTCAGGAATACCATTTTAAGTCTTTCTTTTTGTGCTGGTAAATTTTAGTCTATTTATGTGAAATTTAGAAGGAAGCTGTCGTCCTTGTTACTTGAATAATACTCGTGCAAGTTTATTTTTATCGAAAACCTTAAAGGGCTAAAGTTACCCTTGAACTATTTGAAATAGGTCACATTTATCTTCTGTTTGTGTTTGGTATCAAAAAAATCCTTTCCGTCTATTTTTTGACCACAAATACCCTTATGATGTTAGCACATAAGCCATTTAGATTCTGACATGGCAGTCCAGCATGGCAAAAAAGGGGCAAAATTGCCATTAAACTATCATAAATAGCTCAATTTTAGCATTCGTTTGCTTTGGGTGTAAAAAGTACCGTTGTCTTGTAGTTTTTTGGTGCATTTATCATTTTCTTTTGTTGGTTATTTGATGGGTTTAATAGGTTTTTTCTTTATGCTAATGTTAGAATCTTCTAAAAAAATTATAGGTTCAACTAAAAACTTTCAAGTTCAAATGAATTTAAGTAATAGGTAAAGAAAGAGTTATTAAGAATTAAAATATGTTTTTAAATCATCACAAATTAAGTTCAAGTTTAAAATTATCCCAAATTTTGTGAAACGAATTTTATGGATGTTATTTTTGGAAATTGAATCTTGTGTTGAAATATATATTACATCGACATAGACATTCAAGCACATGAACATTGTGGAAGTGAAAGGATAAATTCCAATAGAGGGTATCTAGGGTATTTCCATAGGAGGTTATCCAATACAAGATATTGCATCTAGAGCATTTCATTCTAGTGTTGTCCGGTAAATGGACCTCGCGAGTTCCTCATGTCGACTATCTGACTGCGGGTACAAGTGTATGAATTTTTTCCTTTTGTGATTTTGTATCTATGCGTGTTGACATATATGTTCAATGGAACTCGTAATGCTACTATTAATTCAACTCCAAGAGATAAAAGTTCTAATAAAAGAAGGGATGGTAGTATTCATGAAATTGGACACAGTGATTTTGCACCAGTTGAGGAATTTGTTGAATTTCTGTTTAACCAGGAGGATGTAAATATTAAAACGTGGCAGAGTTAGGTTGTTAATATTGTTACAATTAGTTAGATTAGTGGTTAATTGTACAACTGTTAAGTTAGATGAGGCGGTTAGTGCAACTTTCAATTCTATATATTTAGCTCATGTACTGATAAAATATCTTCTCCAATAATTCTCTCTCTAGGTTTTGATCTGCATTCAAGAACTACTTGAGCTAAGCTTGACGCTCATAGTTCATCTTTTCACATGGTATTAGAACAGTAGATCTCAGGTGTTCATCGCTTAATTGATTGATTTATACCTCATTGAAGCACAAGCTTGTTATTCTGCTACTTAAATGGCTGGAAAAAAAATTGATGACTCATCCTTTGTTTCTAGGTCCGACAGATACTCCAAGATCTGTCCTTGTTCCGGTGAAACTTAGTGGATTTGAAAACTATGATTTATGAAGTAGATCGATGCGAATTGCATTGCTAGGTAAACGAAAGCTGGGATTGGTGAATGGAGCTTGCAAAAAGGCTTCGTACAATGCTGAATTGCATGAACTATGAAAAATGCTTAATGCAATTGTCCTATCATGGATAATGAACATAGTCTCTAAAGATCTTCTAAATGGAATCGTTTATGCATCAAATGCGCATCTGGTTTGGGAAGATTTGAAGAAAAGATTTGATAAGGTGAATAGGGTAAGGATATGGCAACTACAAAAGGAAATCACAACTCTGATGCAAGGTACAAGTTCTGTTTCAATGTATTTCTCAAAGTTAAAGGAATTATGGCATGACTATACTGTGTTAGTCCTATCACCAAGTTGTGGCTGTGAGAAGTTGAAAGAATACATTGAACATATGAGTCAACATAGATTGTTGCATTTTCTTAGTGGCATGAACTAATCCTATGACTAAGTTAGAAGGCAGATCCTCATGAAGTCAGTAGCATCATCCTTAGGGTAGAATATGCCATGATCATTCAGGATTAAAGTCCGCAAGTAGCTTTAGCAAACATGACTACCAAGACAGCTGAGAAGATAGAGTCCTTGGCAATGCAGACAAGTGGTATGACCCTGCAAGCAGGAAAAGGTAGAGACTTCAAAGGAAGAAAGCAATTCAAGCAATGTGATTAAAGTAAAATGAAGGGCCACACAAGGGAGACTTGCTATAAACTTATTGGTTATCCACCTAGAAACCCATATAGAGGTGGAAATGGCTCAGAAGGAAGGAAGAATGGTGGTAATTCAGAAGGATGGAGAAGGAATGCAAGTAACTCTTATAGCTGGAGAAGGGAATCGCCACCAACTGTAAATCATGTTGATGTTGCATCAACATTTAAAAATCCCGGAGGAGGTCATCATAACAGACAAGGACAATTTTACAATCTTTTTACTGATGAACAATACAGACATATATTAGGCATGTTGAATAAGGAATCAGGAGGACATCAAGCTAATATGGTAGGTATTATTACTTTTTTAATGTCTATGTCTCATTCTCCAAAAGATGAATGGATCACTGACTCTAAAGCTACACATCATTACAATACAAATAAAAGGTATTAAAGGATAGTGTTAATGTAGATATTTCTAAGAAAGAAAAAGTGCATTTATCTACAGGAGAGAAGACTGAGATCATCCACACAAGAAATGCAAATCTATTTGGTCAGGATACAGTGAAGGATGTGTTATATGTCCCTGAATTTAGGCTTAACCTTTTATCAGTATAAAAAGTGACTAAAGAGCTCTTTTTCTTTGTCGCCTTTTTCCTTGGATTTTGTTTGTTTCAGGATTTTTACAATGACAAGGTGAAGATGATTGGTAGAGAGCAAGGAGGTTTATATCTGATTGATGCAGGCACAAAACATGATATAGTAGTTGCTGAATTGAAGGCAGCACACATGTCTAGTAATAGTGAAGATCATAGTGTTTGACACATGAGGTTAGGACATCCTTCATCCACAATTATGCAGAAAATTCCATAGGTGAATAAGTGTACTAGCACTACTACTATTACATATAATAATTGCCACATATGTCTATGGGCAAAGCAAGTTAGATTACAGTCCTCCATTAGTACTTCTAGTTGATTTTTCCTTTCAACTTGTACACATGGATCTTTAGAGTCCTTATAAGGTGCCTACTTATGATAAGAAAAACTATTTCCTGATTATTGTGGATGATCTTTTCAAATTTACTTGGGTTTATTTGCTGCATTTAAAATTTGAAGTGATTATTGTTCTTAGACAGTTCCTATATATGATACAAAATCAGTTTGGAAAGATGATTAAGGTGTTAAGATCTGACAATGGGAGTGAATTCTTCAATACCAAATGCAATGAACTATTGTTAGACTTAGGCATTATCCATCAAAGTAGTTGTCTATACACTCCACAACAAAATGGCACAGTAGAAAGAAAATAGATAAATTCTAAACATGGCTAGAGCCTTGAGATTTCAGGCCATGATTCCTCTTAGATATTGGGGATCAAAGCTGCTGTTTATTTGATGAATAGATTTCCTTCTGTTGCCATAGAAGGAAGTGCTCCTTATGAATTGCTCTATCACAAAAGTCCCTCACTCACTCATTTAAGAGTAGTAGGTTGTCTTTGTTATGCAACTAACCTGGTGAAGGGAGATAAATTTGGGCCAATAGCAAAGGTTGTTGTACTTCTTGGCTTCTCAGAGGAACAAAAGGATTATATTCTTCTTGACATGATTTCAAGAAATATATTTGTTAGTAGGAATGTTGTTTTTAAAGATTTTTTTTCCTTTTCATTCATTATCTTTACTGTGTACCTTGATCTCCAGTTCCCATGAAGATCTATTTATTCCCTTAGATACAGATGAGTGTAGTTGGTATAGTACCATGCCTTCTTCACCCTCAGAGTTAGTACCTGCTATGCCATCAGAAGAGATATGAGATCCTGAGTTAGATCATGGAGTGCAGGATCCTGTAAAGATTGGTGGTGATCTTACTGATATCCCCGAAGACAACTCTATCCCAAAAATGAGGTGTCCTACAGATGCTGGTGGTGCTAGAAGAATATCTGGGAGGACTAAACAACCTATATGGATGAAAGACTATTTTAGCAAGTCTAAGTCAAAGGAAAATTACACCACTAGTTTATACCCATTGTCTGCCTATCTATCATATGACAAGACCAGTCCCAAATGTCAAAGTTATCTTAAAAAGTTTTCCTCCCTTGTGGAACCGCAAACGTTTAAAGAATTGCTAAAGATTCTAGATATATTGAAGCCATGAAGTTGGGGATTAAAGCCCCGGAGGACAACAAGATATAGTAGGTTGTTGATTTTCCTGAAGGAAAGAACACAATAGGCACTAAATGGGTTTACAAGATCACATTTTAAGCAAATGGAGAAGTGGAAAGATTCAAGGATAGACTGATTGCAAAAGGGTACAGTCAAAGAGAAGGTCTTGACTACCGTGAGACATTTTCTCCTGTGGCCAAGATAGTCCCAGTCAAGTCTGTTATTGCTTTAGCAGCATCCAAATGATGGGACCTATTCCAAATGGATATCTTTAATGCATTCCTACAAGGTGATTTATGTGAGGAGGTCTACATAGAAATGCCTGAGGGTTTCAGAAGTCAGGGGGAGACTAAAGTATACAAGCTGCAAAAGTCATTGTATAGACTTAAACAAGCCTCAAGAAAATGGAACATAAAGCTAATCGAGGCATTAGTTAGCAATGGTTTTATTCAAAGTAATCATGACTATTTCCTAGTTACAAAGAAACAAGATGCAAATATTATTATTATCTACTTAGATGATCTACTAGTCACAAAAAGTTGCAGGAGAATGATCAATGAGACAAAGGAAGCATTTCACAAACAATTCAAAGTTAAAAACTTAGGAGATCTTAAGTACTTATTGGGTATAAAGGTGTTGAGATCAAAGTATAAAAGATAGTTGAATCAGAGGAAATATGTGTTAGAATTAATCTTAGATATGGGACTTGGTGGAGCAAAGCCTTCATCTACACCTTTGAAGATCAATGTCAGGTAAACCACTGCAGTATTTAATGAAGCAACAGGAAGTTAAGGTGATGCCTTATTAGTAGATGTTGGTTCTTATGAGAGATTGATGGGAAAATTATTATACTTGACCATCACAAGGCTAGATATTAGCTATACTGTGCAGACACTAAGACAATATATGCAGCAGCCTAAACAATCTCATTAGGAAGTTATTATCATAGTAGTGAGATACTTCAAACTTGCACCAGGGCAAGGTATTCTCATGAGTTCACTACCTAGTCAAGAGCTTCCATGTTGGTGTGACTCATATTGGGTAGCATGCTCAAACACTAGAAGGTCTGTGACAGGCCACTTAATCAATTTTGGAAGTTCACCGGTGCCTGGAAAATCTAAGAAGAAACAGATAGTGTCAAAGAGCTCTACAGAAGTAGAGTATAGAAGCCTAGCATCAACACTGGCTGGGATTACATGGTTATTAGGCTTATTTCAAGAGCTGAGAGTACAAGTAACACAATAAGTGACAGTCAAGAGTGACAGTACGACTTTTTTACAAATCACTGCTATCCAATATTTCATGAGCATACAAAGCATATCGAGATAGATTGTCATCTCATTCGGGACAAGATCAAAGAAGGACTCACTAAGATAGTGTTTGTAAGAATTGAAGAGCAACAAACAAATTTGTTAACCAAAAGGCTAAGTAAAGTGCATCATTCCTATTTGATGAACAAGTTGGGAGTGTTCAACATTTTACACTCTCCAGCTTGAGGGGGATTATTAACACTCCCAACTTTCAAGATGACCACCTACTTTCCAAGAACTGACTTGCCTTCTAATGATTTACCAAATGTGCCTAAACAAATCCAATATGCTCCTGTTCATGGTCAAGCCCCACTAACTCTTCCATCTATAATCAGGATTGCTCCTGACCTTTCTACTCAAGACCCCACCATTCGTACCTACCCAACAACACCTTAGATATTTGGGGCACACATCTACGCTCCTTACGATCCATATATGCCACCTATATATGACATTAATTCTCCTACTTTCATGATACCGGCTATGGTCAAGGTTCCTGTATGAGGTTGATCAATATGCAGAGATGGAGAAGGATGCTCGGTCGAAAGAAGATGAGTCGATAGATGTCCAACTTCATGGTCTAAGAAAGGCATTGAAAAACTTGAAGGTCACTAGGGGAACAAAGTCTAGATTATGATGACTTATGCATCCACCCAGATATTGACTTGTCGTTAGGATACAAACCACTAAAGTTTGACATATTCGATGGAAAGGGCGATCCTCATGCACATCTGAGGGTATATTGTGACAAGTTAGTTGGTGTAGGGAGAAATAAGAATCTAAGAATGAAGTTATTCATTCGAAGTCTGTGTAGAGAAGCATTGACTTGGTATATGCGCCTGGGTCCTCATAAATGGTATAATTGGTAGGATATGGCTGAGGATTTCATGAATTGCTTTAGGTTTAATACCAAAATCATATCGGATAGGTTCTCATTGGCCAACATACAGAAGAAACCATATGAGGACTTCCAAGAGTATGCACAAAGTTAGAGAACCGAGGCTGCTAGGGTTTAACCACCATTGGATGAGAGTGATCTCTCAAAGTACTTTATTTGAGCTCAAGAGGGTATCTACTTTGACAAGATGATGTCGATGATGGGCTAAAAGTTTGCAGAATTGGTCAAGATGGGGGATTTTATAGAGGAAAACATCAAATCGGGTAAAATTCAGTCCATGGCCGCATTGTAAGTTGCAAGTAAGGCCATACAATCAGGTCCATTAGTGAATCAAGAAGAAAAGGGAGGATATTTCAGCTGTCACTTACTAGTATAGAGGACCATCCTACCGATACCCCAACAGTCCCCAAATCATTGCACATACTCCATACGTCTCATACCCAGTATATAATACCAAACCACACTACAATCCACCCCAAGCACCAGCATACCAAAATCCACCAAGACCACATGTCCCATTCCAAGTACCAATCAACCAAAATAGACCAACATATCCGCTAAGGCCGCGTTCAAATCTTGAAGCCAGAAATACTCGCACCTATACACCTATTTCCAACCTTATGCCTAATTGTTTGAAAGACTGAGGATAGCAAGAGTGATATATCCCGTTGAAGGAAAAATTCTTGATCCAATCCCTTTTTAATTTTGATGGAAACAAGCAATGCGCTTACCACTTGGTAATCCAAGAACATGACACAGAAGATTGTTATGGCTCAAAGAACCAGGTTGAGTCTTTGATCAGAAGAGGAATAATAAAATGCACTCCAACACTTTTGAATGTAAACAACAACGCATTGCCAAATCATAAGAATCGAGAGGTCAACATGATTACTCTAGCAGAAGAGTACAACTTAGAAGGAACATGCCTATCTGGAATCCCAAAGAAGTTGTCACTGCATCTCCAACGCAACTTGTTATCACTGTTCAGCTAAGGGAACCTCTAATTGTCCAATCATATCTCCCAAGAGTTATAGTGACCACTAAGGTTGCTATAAAGCCTGAGTTTGGCAACAAAGAAGTCCCATGGGACTATAAAGCAAAAGCTAACGGCAAGATGATTGACGTTGTTGTGGCTCATGGAATAACTAGGTCGGGAAGGTGTTATGCTCCAGAGGATCTGAATCGAGGAATTCTTGGGAAGGAACAGAATCCAAAGAAGAATTTTATCAATGCTGAAGTCATTGAATTTTTGAGGAAGATGCAGCCAAAAGACTATTCAGTCGAAGAGCAACTGAAGAAAACGCCGACCCATAGATCCATAATGTCTTTACTAATGAGTTTTGAGGCACATAAGAATGCTTTGATGGAAGTTTTAAATGGAGTTTGTATTCCAAAAGAAACCACAAGTGAAAACTTATCTACAATAATTAGACGAATGGTGGAAGCTAACATAATCTCTTTCTAAGATGATGAGCTACAGGCAGAAGCGACTGGACACAACAAAGCACTTTATATCGCAGTCAAATATTGTGATAAGATTGTCACTCGAGTACTGATGGTGGTTTTGGATGTAACATCTACCTTTTACAACTCTAAGAGTTTTAAACTTGAATATGGGAGATGTAGAAGAAAGTCGTGTGAAAGTTAGACCTTTTGATGAAGCGCGGAGAAGCTTCATTGGAGAAATCTGTCTTACATTGCAAGTAGGCCCAATAAAATTCCCCATTCTATTTTAAGTGATGGATGTGTCATCCAACTATAACCTATTGCTGGGAAGACCATGGGTCCACATGGAAAAATCAGTTCCTTCGACTCTTCATCAGTATGTAAAATTTGAGCGGGGTCACATAGAAGTTACCATTCATGGGGAGCTCAATCACCCCATCTATTCTATAAAATATGTTCTGGTCACTGAGGAGTTGGATGGACCACTTTTTAGACTTTAGAAATCATACAAGCTGTAAGGGTTGACGAGAAAGTAGAGTCGGTTGATGTGAAATAGTTAGGAGCAGCGAAGATGGTCGTGTCTGAGATGTTGAAATATGGGTATTAGCCTAAGACATGGCTTGGACCCAAGTCCACTGGCATAGTTGAACCAATCCAACTAAAGTATCATAAAGGCTCCATTGGACTCGAATATGAACCTAGATTAGGAGAAGTCCACAATACAGGATCAAGCAAGAAAATGTTTGTACTAGAACAAGCTTTAATTTTTGATCAAGAAGTTGATGATGACATCGCAGAAGGAATGCAAAATTTGTTCATGGCCATTATTAGAGAAGAGAAAGAGATAGATCTCAGCAAATTGACCATCCGTGATTCCAAGCCTGGAGAAAGCTTGCAGAATTAGACCATCAGTCAATCCATGTTTTGACAAAGTCCTGGTAGTGTGGAAAGTAGTTTGGTATTTTTAAATTTGCATGATCAAAGTCGAGTCTTGAATCATTCTTGATTCCTTATTGTCTCTTGCTTTTTCTAAAAAGCTAGAACACTTTTAAATAAAAGTCTTTAGTTTTTGTAAAATTATCTCATTATTTTACCCACTTATTTATTTTACTTACCTTTTATACTTTTCAGCGCTCATATTAATAAAAATCCTAGTTCAACGGTTATGACATGTAACGAATCCATCGAGCAAAGTAAAATTAATAAACTTGATCATGAAGAATATGATGAAAGAATGATGCCTGAAAAGCTACCACAGGAGATCGAGCAACTTGAAAGTCAGAAGAAACCTAATATGGATGAAACAAAGATTGTCGACTTAGGAGATGAGGAAACTGTGAATGAAACACGAATTAGCATACATTTAGAGGTTGAAAGAAAGAAGGAGTTAATAGAATTACTTAGGCAGTATGTCGATATATTTTCTTGGTGGTACGATGATATGCCGTGGTTAAGCAATGATATCATCTCACAAAAACTACCAATTGATCCCACTTGCCTACCTGTTAAATAAAAGACAAGAAAGTTCAAGCAAAACTTGAGTCTAAGGATCAAAGATGAGGTAACCAAGCAGATTGAGGTGAATATTATAAGGGTTAAAAATTACCCTACTTGGTTGGCCAACATATTACCAGTGCCAAAAAGGATGGGAAAATCAGAATATGTGTGGACTATCGAGATCTTAATAGAGCTAGTCTTAAGAATGATTTTCCTCTCCCAAATATTCATATACTCATTGATAATTTTGCAAAACATGAGTTGCAATCATTTATCGATTACCTTGCGGGATATCACCAGATACCGATGAATGAAGATGATGCAAAAAAAAGAACATTTATCACTCCATGGGAAGTGTATTGCTATAGAGTAATGCCATTGCCTACAGGTAAATTGGAAAAATAGCAAATTTTGTTGAGCGAGTTTGACATTGTGTACGTGACACAAAAAGCCATCAAAGTATAAGCCTTGGCTGACCGCTTCGCAAAAAATCCAGTGGATCAAGATTATGAGCCGCTCAAAACCTACTTCCCTAATAAAGAGGTGTTGTTTGTAAGAGAAGACATATCATAGCCATATGATGGTTGTAGGATATTTTTTGATGGAGCATCAAATTCCAAAAGAGTCGAAATAGGAGCAGTCTTAATTTCAAAAATAGGTCAATATTACCCAATCTCAGCCAAGATTAGGTTTGATTGTACAAATAACATGGAAGAGTATGAAGCTTGTATTCTCAGACTTAGGATGGCCATAGACATGAACATCAAAGAGCTCTTGGTCATAAGCAATTCTAACTTATTGGTTCATCAAGTAAGGAGAATGGGCCGCTAAAAATGTGAAGATCCTTTCTTATTTGCATTGCATAAAAGAGTTGAGTAGGATATTCACAAGGATTGAATTCAAACATGTCCCTCAAGCTCAAATTGAGTTTGCCTATGCTTTGGTAACATTATCCTCAATGATTCAACATTTGGAGAAGAATTACATCGACCCTAATAAAATAGAGTTACATGATTGACATGCATATTGGTTTCATGTTGATTAGGAATTGGATGTAAGACCATGGTACTATGACAGCAAGAGATTGAAAGACGCACGAGAATACCCTGAAAATGCTACAAACTAGCAAAAATGAACTTTAAGAAGGATGGCCAATCATTTCTTTCTTAATGAAGAAATCCTATATAAGAGGAAACCAAATTTAGGATTGCTGAGATGTGTTGACGTCAAAGAAGCAATAAAGCTTTTAGAGGAAATACATGAAGGAATATGTGGACCTCACATGAATGGGTTCACTTTGGCGAAGAAGATTTTAAGATTGGGCTATTTTTAGATGACCATAGAGAGAGATAACATTCGATACGTGTAGAAGGTCCATCAATGCCATATGCATAGAGATTTTATACGAGTGCCACCAAACAAGCTTAATGCTATGGGTTTCCCTTGGCCATTTTCCGCTTGGAGCATGGATGTAATTGGACCCATAGAGCCTCTCACATCATTTCATCCTTGTAGCTATCGATTATTTCACAAAATAGGTTGAAGCTTTGACATATAAGGCAATAACTAAGAAGGTAGTGGCAGACTTTATTCGTAACAATATAGTTTGTTGGTTTGGGATTCCAGAATCAATCATAACAGATAATGAAGCCAATATCAACAACGATCTTATGAAGGAAATTTGTGAACAATTTAAGATTGCTCATCAAAATTCCACAGCTTATCGGCCACATATGGATGGAGCATTTAAAGCTGCCAACAAGAATATCAAGAAGATTTTAAGGAAGATAGTGGATAGTCACAGACAATGGCTTGAAAAGTTGCCATATGCTCTTCTCGGTTGTCATACCACAATCAGAACTTCCACTGGACAACTCATATGTTGGTTTATGGTTCAGAAGAAGTAATACCTTCTGAAGTGGAAATATTATATTTAAGGATTATTCAAGAGGTCGGTTTAGATGATGCAAAATAGATTCGCAGCAGAATTGAATAGTTGATGCTCATTGATGAGAAAAGAATGGACGCAGTTTGTCATGGTCAACTCTATCAGAAAAGAATGGCTAAAGCATTCAACAAGAAAGTCAAACCTCGATAGTTCACATCGGGACAATTGGTATTGAAGAAGATATTTCCTCACCAAAGAGAAGCTAAAGGGAAGTTTGCAACAAACTGGTAAGGTCCTTACATGGTTCATAGAGTATTCTTTGGAGGAGCAATTATCTTGGCAGAAATGGACAGCACAGTGAGCAGAAAGCCAATAAGTTCAGACGCCATCAAGAAGTAATACATCTGAAGATATCAAGACTAGCTTTCATTTTTGTACTCTTACATTCCATGTAACAGAACTACGTCTTGACTTAACTTCCTATGGTGGGGTACGTAGGAAACCTACATCGGGTCAGGTCTCTCTTAGAAAATCCAAAAACATCATTTCCATGTATTCAAAACTACGCTCAACCTAAATTCCCTTGGCGGGATACGTGGGTAATCCTTGTCGGATTTGGTCCCTTCATATTTTCACTTTCTATTGTATTTGAACTACGTTCTGAATTGATTCTACTTGGATACTTAGGTAGCCTGAGTAAGGCTCGGTCATTGAATCATATGTTCTTATTCTTATATTTCTCCCTTTGTAACTGAACTACGTCCTGACCTGATTCCACCTGGATACATAGGTAGCCTAATTTAGGCTCGGTCATTGTATGTCATAATGTTCACTTTTTATCCTCGAACTACGTACAAACCTGATTCCCATTTGGGTATGTAGGCAACCTTAAAGATTCGGTCATACCTATAGGAAACCCTCCTTTAGTTAGGTATCATTAGAACACGAAGGATCTCGTAAATGCGTCAAGGGAAGCGTCATTAGAAGACAAGACTACGAGAAATATTACATTTGGATATGGAGAAGCTTGATGGACTTCGAAGCATGTCATAACCTTAAAAAGATTAAGGATTACTCTCTCTCTCTCTCATATACATACATATATATATATATATATATACTAAGAACAAACTATTATTTTCAAAATACTTCTCTACTATTCCACCTACCAAGTCTTCAGGTTAAGCTACTACGGACGGCCTAAAGAAGTATTGAAGGTTTCCAGTGATGAGGCCTGAATCCGGGAGTCAATACAAATCAAAACCCCGTCCCAAACTAAAAGTTTTCTTTGAGCATAGGAAGACAGGAGATCAAGGAAGATAACTTCAAGTCTCAGGGCATGACTGAAGACGCCATTCGACTTCTCATAATCATACGCCAAAATATCCTTCCTTTAACTTATTTATTGGAAGTTTTTTATACTTGGATTTGTTGTCTAAAATATTTCCTTTTAAATATTTGCAGGTACGTTCAAGATCTGGATCAAAATACTGAAGACAAAGGGGGCCTATAGGATAAATAGGATAGTTTGCTTTTGTCAAAGATAACTCCACCAATTGGAGATTGTCATCTGGCCTCGTCAACAAGCTTCACCAATTGAAAACTATCATCTAACTGCATCAAATAAGTTCCTTCAATTGGAGAATATCGTCTAACTACATCAAATAAGCTCCCTCAATTAGAGAATGCCATCTAACATTGTCCAAACTACGCCAAGCGGAGGTTGTACATAGTAAACGCCATTTAAAATCCACCGCCTGGAGGTTGTACATAGCGAAAGCTGTTCAAACTCCATTGTTTGTAGGCTGTACATAGCAAACATCGTTCAAACTGCACCACTTGGAGGCTGTATATAGCAAACCTCATCAAAACTCCACTAATCAGGAGCATGCATAAAACATCATCATACATCTATGATTAAATTCTACATTACAAGCTTTACACCGTCGGATACAAATGTTACATTACAAGGTTTGTACCGCCAGATATAGGCATTATATTATAAGCTTTACACCGCCAGATACAGGCATTACATTACAAGATTTACACCACTGGATACAAGCGCTACATTAAAAGGTTTACACCACTAGATACAGGCGCTACATTACAAGCTTTACACTGCGGCTACAGGCGTTACATTAAAATCGCTCCGCCAGTTGAAAGCTTTACATTACAAGTTTTAAACCGCTGGATATAGTCGTTACATTACAATCGCCCCACTAGTCAGAGGTTTTATATTATAAGTTACTGTACTTACATCGCATTCATGCCACAAGGCAGAGACATCAACAATCGTTTGAACATCTACACCTTACTCTTTACATTAATATTTCAATTTATTATTTTTGAACTGCGATAGTACTTTTCACCATTTAACCTATTTTGCAGGACACTAAATTACAATGTGGAACCCCTCTAGGCAGCAAACTAGGGCAAGCTAGTGAAATGTCAAGCATCCCTAACTACGTCAAAGATTCTCTTTCAGAACTCAACTCGACTAAATTCTTAAAAGTTTGGATTTTATTTATAACTCTTTCACGTCTCAGTATCACCATAACTGTTGCATCCAAACACACATGTAAGTGTACGCGGTCTCAAAAGTAATATAGTGACCCTTTTTAAGAGCTGAATATCAAACCCACAGGAAAAATGCAATTAGGCGTTAGTTAGATTTTAATGAATCCAATTATTCATGTGTATTTTCAAAGAGTTGAGTTCAATTAAATTTTACAAAATAATTATACCAAAAACGATATGAAAAATCTAATTTAACAACATTAGAGAAATTTTTGTAAATTTAAAGAAGAGTTCCTGGATTGTAGTATTTATAGATTTCCAGTTTATATCCGTTACTTTGGTATCAAATGAGTTTTTGATAATTTACAGGGTTGATTTTACAATTATGGTCTTCCAACCTCTAATTGCCTTTCTTGTTGACAGCTTAACTATATCATTGAGCGGGGATAAGCATGAACCAACAAAGTTGCATTAATATTATCATCCTATTTAGTAACCAAACATTGTGTATAGATATGTATCACATCCATTCCACACACAAATTATTCTATGCTATTTTAGGACAAACATGCTCCTTATATTCTAGTGTTCTAATGATGATCAAGCATTAAAATAATAAAAAGAAGAACACAAGAGTAATCATATGTAAAAACCCATTTTCAACCAAAGCAAGCAAGATTTAAATCTTCATCTTATGGTTATAACCCAAGAACAGGAAATTTAGCCACTCATAGTTTGTGACATACTTACATGAATCATTTGTAACATAAAATTTGAATTCAAAATGAAAAGAAAGGAGAAAATATCACCAAAGATAGGGTTTCCTTCATTTTCTGCAACTCTCCTTCAACAATCTAAAGTGCTCCCTAATAAAATATGTAAATGTGCTATTTATAGGACCAAACAAATACTGAATTAAAGCAAACGCACTGAAGTCCGCAATGCGGACTTTCTTCATTTCAGTACAAAATTTCATTTACCGCGTCAACTGAAAATTTCTCTTATATAGAACCAGGTCTGCGACACTGACCTGGCGTGGACCTTACTGTCTCGACGAATAATTTCCAAGTATGAATTTGTTCTATCCATGGCCAGGTCCGCGACATGGGCCTGACGTGCACTACACTGGTTCGCGAAATAAATTTCAAAACTTGGTATTAAATCTCATAGTCCAAATGCACGATGAGAGCCTACTTTGTTGAAGGGTATTTTCTTCACCTTTTGTTCCCAACTTCTCCTTTTATCTCCACTTTCAATCCAATCATGCTTTGAATGTCCAATCTACTCAATTAATCCTGAAAATGTCTAATCATGCTGGTTGGTTATAATAATATACAATATGAAAAATATGAACTAAACTCTAGGAATTTGTTCTCAACTTGACTAATGATTTATGAGTTTTAATTGCTATTGGGCACATAAATGTACCCAAGATCAATAACTCGATACTAGGGCAATTTGTTTAGAAAATTCATGTTTTTTTCTCTACCATAGGTCCTCAGTAAAAATTGCTACGGAGCATTTCTCATTCCGACTTATTCTTTAGAATTACATCTGACCTAATTTCCCACATCTTAGGATAAGCATGTAATCTCAGTTTGAGCATGACCATATTCTTTCTATTCGTGCTAACGTCTTTGTCATCATCACCCGAAAGAACTAAGTATTGCCATAATATGATATTGGGGCAAATTTTAAATTCAATCAAAATTTGCTATGATTCTATCCTCTCGAACTACATAATGGCCTGATTTCTCATGAAACCTGAGATATGTAGGCAGCTCGGAAGACAGAGTTTGGCCATAACTCCATAAAAAATAATCTTTGTGTCAAGTGGTTGCTCAAAAGATGTTTTGGTTAGCGACCCAAAATTGGTTTGTTCAATATTTCTTTGTCCACGCCTTCTTTACTCTCCTCCATGGACAAAAAAATGGGTAAGCTATTGACACCCAATTTTAGCTCTTTATTTTTAATCAATTAATCTTCCATAAAAAATTGTTATGGCATGAAAATATATTTTTTACATGTCTATTTTAGTATATATTATGTATGTGTATATTTTCTTTATATAAAAATTATTACTTAATTAAGTTTATTTTATAATTTACTTATTTTTTATTAATATATCTATTACATATCTATACACCTTATGTACGTATGTATGTAAAAGATTATTACTTAATTAAGTTTATTATATAATTATATATATTACACATCTATTTTAGTATGTATATATATATATATATATATATATATATATATATATATATATATCATCTCACTTCTTGGACCTCTAAAATGGCAAGTCTTTGTTTGAAAAAACCAAAATAATAAACTTTGGATCCATTATAAATCAACTTTCACTTTTCTTTTTCTTTTCACTTTCATTAGGACTACTGTCCCCTCCTCACTGTCTTTTTACATCTTTGATTCTCACAGTTTTGATATTTGTCAATCACTCACAGGCTTGAACAATGTGCATATTTTTTTTAAATAGAAATTCTTCACTTTCAGTCCCATTTGCTCTTTTTATCCTGAATATGAATACCCTTTTGGAATCTTGGCTTAGCACATTCTTTTCTTGCTCTCCTGAGTGCTATCTTAATAAATTAGGCATTTCTAAAAATCTTATTTCTTTACTAAGTAATTGAGTTTATATTTAGTTTTACCTAATAAATCATATTTTTTGACATTTATAATTTATAACATTTTATCTTTTATCTTTATTATTGATATTTCCTAATTTAAAATAACAAGCTTCATACGTTCAAATATTTTACATGTCTATTTTAGTATAGTGTGTATATTTTTCTTTATATAAAAATTATTACTGTAATTAAGTTTATTTTATAATTTACTTATATATATATATATATTGGTACGTACATGCGTATTTAACTTATATATAAAATTATTACTTGACAAAATTTATGATTTTCTTATTCAACATATATATTATGGTTATTAATTAGATGACAATTTGTAATGACCCTAAAGGTTATTTTTGATAAAATTACCATTTACACCTCCCGTTGTCCGTGGAAAGGATGATTCATTCGGATTGGTTTTCCTGAGTCACTTTTAGTTGGGTTTGAAAGTTGGTTTTTGAAAATCTTGTGTAAAGTTGAGGTTTTGCTTGAGAAATGAGTTTTAAAGGCTTAAGTTGTCATATTTTGAGTTTTGAGTCATTTGGAGTTTCGAGTCTCAGAATGGAATTTCGTTGATTCCATCAGTTTTGGTATATGGAAATTGGTCTAGGATAGATGTCGGAATTAGATTTGAAGTTGAAACGGGGAATTTAGGTCTGAAATTGAAAATTGAGTTAAAGTTTGATCCAAGTTTGACTTTGGTCAATATTTGGGGTTCGGGTTTTCGGATTGGGTTTCTGATAGTTCCAATGGTTTCAGGAGGTGATTTTAACACTAGAAAAAACTTCATTGTAATTTTTAGAAGTCCCGAGCTTATTTTGGTATTTTGGATGCCTAAGTTGGTTTAGTTGCGACTTTTTGAGTTTCGGGTCAAGGAAACTTTGAATTCAGATTCCATTGGTTCCATTGAGTTTGAAATGTTATTTCTAAGCTAGTAGCATATTTGGTCTGTGTTTAAGAAGTTCCAGATGAGTTTTAGGTGAGTTTTTAAGCTGCTTGGGTGCGTTCACGTTGTTTCAGCAAATTGTGGCAACTAAAAGGTTCATTTTAGTTTTAAAGATTGAAAAATTATTTCAAAACTTTTGAAATTTAGAGCATGAATTATAGGACTTATCTGCAAAGGTTGGTGCATTTTCGCTAAGCCGAGATTGAACTTTTATCATAAAATAAGAAATAATTATTTATCGAGCTGAAATGATATTTTTCTGGGAAAATGAGTTCAAAAGTGAGTTTTGATTGAAGAAGAAGGTCCGTCTTATTATTTAAGACAGTTAGAAAAAAGAATCGGGTCATTTCGCTATCGTATGAGGGATTTACGGCTCCTTTAGAGAAAATATATGTTGCAGATTTTCTGGTGCTGTGCTCGGTATTTATTTGGTGCTGGTGTATGGACCGTTTAAGCGAACCAGGTTTTCAAAAGAGAACTTACGCCTTAACGAAGGGATTCACTTAAATGGGTTCACGAAAGTGAACTAGGTTCTCAAAAATGAACCTCCGCTAAAGCGAAGATCTCGCTTAAATGACATATGAGAGGGATTTAGGTAAGGTTTAAGGTAGTTTCACCATTTTCAACGTTCCTAAGCTCGGTTTAGGTGATTTGTTCTAGATTTTTCATGAAAGATTTATTGGGTAGTGTATTTTTAACACTTTTCCCTGATTTCAATTGAATAATTTCGTAATACAACTTCAAATTGTAGATTTCAAATTGGAGATTTTTGGTTTTCTTGAACATGAACTTTTAAAAGTGAAATGGGAATTTTGAACTCATTTTGACTTCATTTTTGAAAAAGATTTCACAAGTGGGTTCCTAATTACTTGATGAACATTTTCATCTAAAAATATTCAGATTTTGGGATTCTTTTCCGATATGGGATTTTTGACCATTTTACCCTTTCACCCAAATTTCTTTATTTTAATGTCTATAGATTTGAAATGTAATTTTGAGTCTATATTTGATTAAATTGTGGTGATTTGGAGTATCATTGGAGAGAGAAAATGGTGATTTCAGATTGGTCATGACTTTGTTTTCTAAGGCAAGTGAAATTCTAACATTTGTTTAGTATGTTGAACCTTGTATTTTTCTATATGAGGGGATTGGGAGGTGTTGGGTCATTAGATTGAATTAAATTATATGAGTTGAAGTATGATAGTGGAATCCAAATAGGGGTAATTGTCTAAGTATTGTGAATTACGAGGCATTGATCTATTATGTAATTGTGAAATATATGATATCTTATGTGAATATTTATCCTGTTTCACTCATTATTTGTGCATATATTATACCTTTGATGGCTGCGGAATGATATGAGTGAGGTACTGGATATTGGGACTGATGTTTCTACCGGTTGTGGTGATTTGCCAAGATTTCTTCCGGCGGCAGAGGTCTCTTTCGACAGTCGAGGTCTTTTCCGACAACTATTGGCCGAATTCACTTCTGGCAGCTGAGGTCTTTTCGAAATAATATTGGCCGAGGTCATTTTTGGTGGATACATGGTCTATATAAGGCCCTCATGGGTTCCAGTCTGAGGTGATCAGCGGATGTGTATCATAGAATGGACATGCATCAACATTACATTTGCATTCATTTATTTCTGTGATTGATCGTGATTTTAGATTATATGTGTTTGCTTAAGTATAGTGGTGAGAATGTATTTGTGTATTCTATCATATACTGTCTAGTATTCTAGTGCATTTGTGATACAAACTGTATAGATTGGGCTGTCTAAGTCCAGGTGTGTAGTTGTGGAGGATTATTGTTGGGTGTCAAAAGTACCCGTGTTCCGCATTGCTTTTCTTAGGGTTTAGTTTTCATTTTTCTGAGTACCGTGTTGTTGGTGCTCACCCCTTGCTTTTACATTTATGTAGGATCTGAGCCCGACACCTTCTCCATTTAGTACTCCATCGATCAGGCCGAGCTTCTAGACGTTTGAGAGGTAGAAACTTGTCCTTTTCGGCAGACTCTCATCGTCCATTACTTTATGCTTTGTTTTACTTAGAAACTGAGACATATATACTTGTATCTTTTCATTTATGTTGAAATAGTGGGTTGTACATGTGATACCAAGTGTTGGGTAGTTTAGAATCTAATTTCTGCTTATCCTTATCTATATCGTTTTAGACTTTACATTTCCACTCTTATTTTTGCATATATAGAATTGTTCAGACTCTTAGGGTGATTCGTCATGGTGGGTTGGTTGAGTTCCATCACTCCTGAATTTGGGTCGTGATACAATCTATTCAATTTTCCTCTAATTTATTTAAAGCATAGTTTGCTTTATCCAATTTATTTGAATTCTAGATAATTTCTTGATAATTAATTGCAATTCTAGCTTAATTAAACCAAATTTTGGCCTAGTTTTGAATTTCCTAACTTAATTTCATCTTTTCTACCAACACCCAAAACATAAACTATTTTCCCACTTCTTCGTCTCATAAGCCGTCTCTCTCTCATCACACCTCTCTCCAGCGCCGTCCCTCCCTCTCTTCTCTCCATCCACCTCTTCTCCTCCCTCCACCCTCACTCTGCCAACCTCCCTCTCTCTTCTCTCCCTCCGCCTCTTCTTTCTCTTCTCTTCCCAACCAAACCCTTAATTACCATCCCACATCCTTTCTCCCTACATCACCTTTTCTCTCCTAGAACCACCAACGCCGCCCCACTCTTTCTCTCTCACTATATCTTTGCTTCGATCGGTGAGACAACCGCCCTCCACAAGAGATACCCACAAATCAGGTCCTTTTTTCTCTTTCTCTTCTTATTTCTCCTCCTCCCCATTCTCTTCTTAACAACCAGCGAAGAGTTCTCGCATTGTTCTGGAAATTAGCGAGAGGTGGCGCATCCCAAAACTCCTCTCCTCGCTGCCATAACTCCGGTCAGCAACCACGAAGAATGACAACGAGTACCATTACTTCGAAGTCTTAGCCCATTAAATACAGATCTAAACAAATCTGTCCATGGTTTGTTCTTTTGTTTGATTATTATCTCATTCTTTAATAAATTGCATGATTGAATTGTGGTTTTCCAAATATAAGATTCATGATTTTCCTTGCATGCTTGTTTATGTGAAAGTCCATAGTCGTTGTGAACTTCCTCTTTGAGCATGAACTCTTTGTGATTTTGAGCTTCTATGTATTTTTATCCTTGTAATTTTGATATTTGCTTGAATACAACCTGCTCATTTTTGAATTGGTGTTAATACGTCTTTGATTTTTTTTAACACTACTAGAATTGTTAATTCTTGATTTAACTTGATGAACTTGGATTTGATGATTGTAGTCTTAATATATTTTTTCTTAAAATTGATTATTTCCTCTAATTAAGTTACATAGCTTCTTCTACAATTATTGATTGTATGCCCCTCTTCACATGAATTTTGGCACTTTCTAACAATATTAGTTATTTTTCTTTCTGACTTTTTCACCATTTTGAATTAATCTGACCAAATCACATGGTAATTAATTTGGTTTTTAAAATTTTTGGTTGATTTTTTTGTTGAAAATCTTTGTTGATCTTGTTTTTGAAAATCTTGTCATCTCCATTGAAATACATGCTCCTCCTATTGACTTATTTGGGGGAAAAAGTCTGTCTAAAATCTTGCCTAGTCATTTTTCTGGATTTTCTTATTTTTTCTTGATTGTCTTTGATTACTATAATAAAAGAAAATCCATATTCATTTTAAGAGGATATACACACATAGAGACAGAGAAGACAAACAACACAAGAGCAGAGAAAGAAAGAGAAGAAAGACATAATTTTCTACTTTCCATACCTCAAGAGAAAACGAAAATAAAACAAAAAGAAAAGAGTTTCTTACATACTTTAAATATTCTGTTTCTTGTTCTTGGCATCACGGTTAGGATTTTATTTGCTTTTTCTTCCTAACTAAAGTATCCAGGTTAGTCTCAACCTTTTCTTTATATGTGTAGGTCTATTATTTTTGAAATATGTTCTTATTTTTGTTTGATTGTTTTGTTAAGGTAAAATTATATAGTCATAATAGAGTTTTATATTATTAGTGTATTGCTTGTATTTTTCTTTATGGTTTAGCAGGTTTGTACTTCAAAGTTCAAAGTCATGAAGAGTAACTTGGGCATGGAAAGTTGGGATGCCACTGTTTAGCTTTACGTTTGTTCATTTGTATTATTTTATTTACTTCTTTTATTTGGTTTGTAGTAATATTGTAAACATACTATCTATAATAATAAATCGATTGGGGACCATCTAAGTGGAGGGAACTAACGTGCTACTTGATATTTACTTATTTTTTTAATCATAATTTATTTGTATATGTCTAGAAGTACGTTATGAGTTTATTTGATTACCTAAAAGTTGTCATATCATCTCCTTATTAGAAAGAATGCCTATATGAATATTATTAAAATACCCATGATGTATTTTTGAGTTCTGTCAAGAATTATGGCCTTTAAAGAAGCATGCAACTTCTAGTGATAGACATAATGATTAGCATTTTCATTTGGATTTATGGTATTTGGTAATGTGTTTAATATTATTTTGTTAAAAAAGTAGTTTATGCTTAGAAATCATGACCATAAGTAATTTTGTAACGACCCAAATCGTCCTTAGTTAAGATTAAAAGTAAACACAAGAGATTTAATCAACTTGGTCCCACCATCCTGCCAGAGCGAGATGGTCCCGCCTTAACAGCGCCGCCAGAGCGGGAGAACATGGGTCAGAACTTAAGTCACAATTTTTTATTTTCCCTACATCTTCCAAGGGTCAGTTAGAGGCGAGGGTTACTACAAAATCCCTCTAAAATGCTGCTCTTGACTTAAAAAGAAGAGGAGATAGAATCTCAACATTAGAAGGCTTTCAACCGGTGGAATTTAGTTCGACTTTGCCCGTAGAATATCTGGAAACAATGATTTCAGCAACATTATCTGTCCACAGTTGCTTGTCACCCATGTAAGCTTGGATTCTCTTTTATGAGTAGTAAATCTATACCTATTATGTAGTATAAAAGGAAATTTAATGACAAATTGTATAACTAAGCTATTGGTCATGGATAACGGGCAGAAATTTAGTTGTGTTAAGGTTTAATTCAACTATGACTTGGGTAAAAAGGCGCTGTAATGATTGGAAAATTTTATTGATTGTGATTTTATTACATACAAATGGTTAAGTTATAACAGACATAGTATTGTGTGCAGAAATATAAAACGAGTAGATATTGAAGATAAACCTTAAAGTTTGGTAGTGTAGGTGATGGTTTGTTTCCCGGAAATGTCTTATGTACTTGTTGAGTTACTTATGATATGCATAGGTGTGTATGCTTTGGGGAAAACATGTTAGACTTGATACAAATGATCACTTGCTGGCTTATTTTGTAATGAACCTGTTCTCGATGATATAATATGGTCTATTATTAGTAGTTTGTGGTTGGTTTGCATAATGGGATTGAGTATCACGTTTCAACATATATTTGGATTGGTTGTCACGTTTTGATACATATTTAGATCAGGTATTATGTTTTGACATATTTTTGGATTGGGTGTAACATTTTGACACATTCTTGGATCGGGTGTCACGTTTTGACACAAATATGATTGGATTGGGTCTCCTGAGAGGGCCAAGTATGTGTGTATTGAGGGTCCCATGAGAGGACCTGATGATATATGTATTTTCATGTAATAATAAGGTTAGTGGTAAATCATCCATGGATTAAAGACCTATTAAGAAACCCTCGAGTTGAGATGTGTTAGTTATAAAGAATTGTGAGAATGTATAAACTTTTTCGTCGGTAAGAGGATGGTCCATATTAGGACTTGATGTGAAATATATGTTATATGAAATATTCTATATTCATAGGTTTATAGGTAGAGGTTGCTTGTTGACAGACAATTTTATCATTGAAGTTTCCACGAGTAATTATGGTAGTAGTAGTGGTTATCTAAAATCGGGTTTAGTTAGGAAGTGTGGTTGTGGGATTGCTAGACCTATATGTTGATACAGTTAGACCAAGACCAGTGATCGCTGGTTAAAATCATTGAGCGGTTAAGGTTCTTAAGTGGAGACTATTGGAGTGAATGAATAGTAGTAGGGTAGGACCATAACCTACAGGTCTTAATTTGTAACTAGAGTGGGTAGTGGAACTCTGGAGAGTAGGTTGGTGAGGACCTTAAGGGTGAGAATAAGGAGTGTAATTATTTGGTTGAGGTGGAAAGGTTTGTAAGGTTTAATTATTATGATCTCTCTTATTTTCTTGTTCATATAGTATGCGGTGGGTATTTTATTGAATGATGATGCCTACTAGTATGTGTTATTTGTACTGATACTGTTCTTACTATGTCACTTGACATAGTGTGGTTGCAGGTTCAGGTATGTCTCTTAGGTGAAGACGAAGGCGATACTCCTACAACTTCTATTTTTCCTTCTTATGGTGGGAGCTGTGTTTTTTCTCTTTTAGTTTTTTACCACTCTTAGAAGTTCTTCTACCTGTTTTAGACTAGTATCTATTGGGGGGTTTTGTGTGTTCTTATTGTACAAGTGTATTACTAAAAAATTCTATAAACTTCTGGCTTAATTACTCATGTTTTGATTTAAATTATGCGATGTTATCTATATAAGGGGTTAAGGGTTCTCCTACTTATTTCTTAAAGCTAGTGCCCGCACGGCCTGGTGGGCTGGGTCGTAACAATTTGGTATCAGATCCCAGGTTATCGATCTCCCAATACAAGAGCAAGTATGGAATAAACTCCTGCGGATTGGTGTGTTGACGTCCACATCTAATCTTCAAGAAGCTATGAAGCACTTTAGGAAGTAGTTCCATTCTTTCTCTCTTATTCGTGTAGTCTATCGTTTGTAGTATGGGTTGGATCTAATTGGTATCCCTGGATTCCAATTGGTATCTCAACGAAGTAAACAGGATGCCGTTCTCACGGCTGAAGGGACATAAGTAAAGAAATTGAAACCAAGAAGGTTCCAAGTGGTATCTTGCCTTAGAGGCAGTGAGAATGCATATATGATCAACTAATAGTCATCCATGAAGCGGACGTAATTGATAGTTTTGGTCTTTCTTGAGGTATGTCGCTAAATTTATGATTATGTGCATAGTAATATCTAATTTAATGTTTGAAACACCTTTGCCTGCATGTTGAAATTATGTGATATATGTTGCTAGTACTTCTGTGAGCTTGATGTCAGAAAAGAGTCATAGCTGGGTTATGTGCACTAGTCTTCCTGTAAGATACTAGTTGATCAAATAATGAGGGATGATGTATAATTGATTTACTCAGGTGAGGGACTGCGGCCTGTAAATTATGCATGGACTTACCATTGGTAAAATTGGTAAGTGAAAAGAACAGTTTGGGATGGTAGAGAAACTCAGGTTTCGGGACAGTCAGAATTTGGTTGGGAAATGGGTGAGAAACAGAGCTGGGATGCACATTAGGGTGGTTATAAAAGATTTTCTTAACATATTTCATAATATTTCTAAAGATGTTTTGCTAAATTGTGTCTATCTGTCATAATGGGTTGAACTGTTAGCTTGAGTTAATAAGAACTCGGTGTTATGAGTATTCTAAATTGTGGCTTCATTATCTTGATGTTAGTGGTCTAATAGGGAGTAATGAATGGACCCTGGTGGTGTTACTAGTTGTTTCAAACCGTTATTTTATCATCTTGATGACCTTAGTTTAACGTGGATGTTGGGCGGATCCTTGTGGTGGGCATGCTTGTTAAACTAAGGTAAATGAGGACAAGAGATTTCATAATATGTCAGGCTAGGTTTGACTCTTGGATATACCTCGCTAATTTCTCGTTAAAGGGGAGTCAAATGGGCTAAGTTTCGACTATGAGAGTCCTATGTGGGATATAGGGCAGGAAAATGCACCAGGAAAAATTAACTAAGGCTACTATCTCGGCAGTTTCTGCACCAGCAGGAATATCCTACTAGAGTAGGCCCGCTAGAGCGGGAATTATCCCTCCAGAGTGGGATTTCGCGACACAGAAACCTCAGGAAGAGGTCCCTTGTTTTTCCCCTACTTTTGCAATGAACTCCTAAGCACAAATGACTAACTCTTTGAAAAATATAGTGCTTAATAGAGACTAAATAGCCGAAGGTAATATATATATGTAGAGATGTGAAGTAATTAAAAAAGCATCCAGGTACTTACAAAAATAGTGAAATCAGTAAAGAAAGTAGTAAATTGTTTGTTTAATGCCCAACGGGGCAAACCAGATAATAACAAATCCAAACTGGGGTGAGGGGGAGTGTCGACATCTGAATCTAGGTCCTTAGGGGTACTCTCTAGCCTAGACCACGTTCAGGAAGGGGAGCTTGTGAATATCGCCGAGTTCTAATCTGGAAGTTCCCTTTAGGGAGCAACGTAGGAGAAGATGGTCTTAATCATCTTCCACATCCTCGTCATGAGGTGTTCTCTCTCTATGCTCCCACCGCAATAGACGATGAAGCATCTCCACCTCCATAGCAATAGTTGGTGGCACTGGAGCAAGGATCTGGGAAAAGTGGCCTCCTAGTTGACTACGAACAGCAACTAAGTTCTCCTCCAAGCGATGGTCGATTGGTGGCTATGATTGAGTGGGAGGGGTAGCATCCTTGTCCTCATCCCCACCCTCTACTACTGCTGCCTAGCTGCTCCTAGCCCTATCGGTCGCTAGCTTCTTTTGTCTCCAAGAGGAAGCCCTCCTGATAAGCAAGGGATGGAAAGGGGGATCCATAGGTAGTACCTCGTCAAAGTCCAGGAGTGGCATCCCAACCACCTTGCACATGGACGAGATCAGGCCCGACAAGAAGAATGCCTTCTTGTTGCCATGGTAGAACACCTTCCACTAAGACACGATTTGGGCCCCCATATTCAGGCCTATCCCCTTAATAGCATAAGCCACCACAAGAGCTCCCAGGAAAGTCACATTTGTGCAGTTGCCTGACAGGCGGATCCTCCTGGCCACCAAGTATAGCCACTTATTGGCCTCGTCTGACTAGTCTATACTAATAATACCCTCTATGCTGGGCCAATACACCCTGTTCCGATGCTCTAGGGCTACCAGAGTGTCCCATAACCAGTCCAAGTTCATCTCCCTCAATTTTGATGTATAGTCAGTATTGGAGGCATCAATGACATCATTAATGAAGTGGGAACTGAGTAAGACGTCCACCTCTATGATGCAGATGGTGGGGTCAGGATCAACCTAGCTTATTACGGGGATTATAGCATAGAACTCCCTCACCACACCCATGCATCTAGAGGGATGGGATTCAGTCATAGGGACCCAATCGTACTCTTCCATTCTGGCATGGAAGATAGGTATTTTGTCCCTCACTCCTATCATGTAGAACCCCCTTTCGAGCAGAAACTTGTTGTTACAGTAGTCATGATGCCTCTTCATGGTAGAGGCATCGGGGAATTATACGAAGGGGAGGTTGACATTGTCATTGTGATCCATAGTACTGTACCTACAAGTTTCATAGATATTCGGTTAGAACTCAATAGTATAAGTGTAAAAAAAAAATAGGGTTGGGGGGAAAGGGCCTCAAATATGAGGCCACTACCTGATGAAATCTAGCCAGAGCGACAGGATCCCTCTAGTACGGCCCCGCCAGAGCAGGATGAAGCCCGCTATAGTGTGCTTTATTCGGGAAGAATACCAAGCATGTTCATGGTTCCTCCCCATTCACAAATCACTTCTTTTTTCAAAATTTGTGCAGATCAGTGCTCCTAATTGTCCTAACAACCTTATTTACAAAGGAGGTTGGTTCAAAAACTCTAAATAGTTGGCATAATCAAGGTTTTGGCCAAGAGAAACCTTTCAACTTCCACCTCCATATTCTAGATCGATTTGGGTGAAATTCGTTACTTATGTTATGCCCAAGACATCGTGAAGACATTCGGGATATAAGGAAAAGGTCTATGCTATGTTAATCTACCAATGCAAGCAATGTATTTCAAAAAGGGTTGAAAACTACCCTATAAGCCTTGATTCTACCAATTCCTATCATGTTATCATTAGAATGTAAATAATAACATTAATCTAAAGTTACGAACGAGATTCTTACCGTAGAGTACACGATCAGAGTGAAGAGTTTGAGAGAGTTTTGGCAGAGTTTGATGAGGGAATAAGAAGAATGGGGAGAAACTATTCTTCTTCCCACCCTTTACTATCACGTCATCCCGCCAGAGCAGCAGGATCCCCACTCTAGTGGCCGTTCCAACAAAAAGAATCCCACCAGAGTGGGAAGAGGCGGGACAGTGAGGTTTAAACGTGGGTCAATTTCTCATTATTTAATACTTGTTAGACATGTATTCAAGGTATTTCCATTTGCACATTAATTCAGAGTATGCGAATTTTCCCTTAGATTATGGACAGTGGTCGTTCCTTCAAGCGTGCCCTAACCGGCTCATATCTTCTCTCATATGTCAGTTGGGGACAAACGAAGGGTAAATTAATATCTATTATAACGACCTGAATCGTCATTAGTTAAGATTAAAAGAAAATGCAAGAGACTTACTCAACTGGGTACCACCATCCCACCAGAGTGGGATGGTCTCGCCTTAGCAGTGCCGCTAGAGAGGGAATATGGCCGCCAGAGCAGGAGGACGTGGGTCAGAACTTAAGTCATAATTTTTTTATTTTTACCACTTCTTTGAACGGTAGGTTAGATGCGAGGGTTACTGCAAAATCCCTCTAAAATGCTTTTCTTGACTCGAGAAGAAGAGGGGAAGGAATCTCAGCATTGGAAGCCTTTCAACCGGTGGAATTCAATTCATCCTTGCCCTAGAATATCTAGAACTAATGATTTCAGCCACATTATCTCTCCACAGTTTCTTGGTGCCCAGGTAGGCTAGGTTTTCTTTTCTGAGTAGTAAATCTATACCTATTATATAGTATAGAAGGAAATTTAATGAGAAATCATATAACTAAACTGTGAGTTATGTGTCATAGGCATAAATTCATTTATGTTAGAGTTTAATTCAAATATGACCTGGTTAAAAAGGCACTGTAATGATTGGGGAAGTTTATTGATTGTGATATTATTGCATACAGACGGTTAAGTTATAACAGACATAATATTGTGTGCAGAAATATAAAATGAGTAGACATTGAAGATAAACCTTAAATTTTTGGTAGTGTAGGCGATGTTTTCCCCCCCAAAAATGTATTATTTACTTCCTGAATTACTTATGATATGCAAAGGTATGTATGCTTTGGGGAAAATATGTTAGACTTTATGCAAATGATTACTTGCTGACTTGTTTTGTGATGAACTTGTTCTTGGTGATATATTGTGGTCTATTATTGATAATTTGTGGTAAATTTGCATAATAGGATCGGGTGTCATGTTCCGACACATATTTGGATCTAGTGTCATGTTTTGACACGTATTTGAATCGGGTGTCACATTCTGATACATTCTTAGATCGGGTGTCACGTTCTGACATAAATATGACTGGATTGGGTCCCTTGAGAGGGCCAAGTATGTGTGTAGAGGGTCCCATAAGAGGACCTGATGATATCTATATTTTTATGTAATAATAAGGTTAGTGGTAAATGGGCCATGGATTAACGACCTATAATACCCTCGAGTTGAGGTGTGTTAGTTATAAAGAATTATGATCATGTATCAACTTATTCGTGGGTAAGAGGATGGGCCATATTAGGAATTGATATGACATATCTGTTATATGAAATATTCTATATTCATAGGCTTAGAGGTGGAGGTTTCTTGTTGATAAGCAATTTTATCATTGAAGTTTCCATGAGTACCTTGGTAGTAGTAGTGGTTATCTAAAACCGGGTTTAGCAAAGAAGTGTGGTTGTGGTATGGCTAGACCCCTATGTTGAGATAGTTAGACCAAGACATATGATCATTGGGTGAAATCATTGAGCGGTTAAGGTTGTTAAGTGGAGACTGTTGAAGTGAATGAACAATAGTAGGGTAGGCCCATAACCCATAGGTCTTAAGTTGTAACTAGAGTGAGGTAGTGGAACTCTGGAGAGGAGGATGGTAAGGACCTTAAGGGTGAGAATAAGGAGTGTAATCATTTGGTTGGGGTGGATAGGTTTGTAAAGTTTAATTATTATGATCTCTCTTATTTTCCTATTCATATACTATGAGGTGGGTATTTGATTGAACGATGATGCCTACTAGTATACGTTGTTTGTACTGATACTATTCTTTCTATGTCACTTGACATAGTCTGGTTGTAGGGTCAATTATGTCTCTTAGATGAAGATGAAGGTGATCCTCCAACTGCTTCTATTTTTTCTTCAAATGGTAGGAGTTGTGTCATTGTTCTTTTATTTTTTTACCACTCTTAGAAGCTCTTTCACATGTTTTAGACTAGTATCAATGGGGGGTTTAGTGTGTTATTTTTGTACAAGTGTATTACTACATAATTCTATTAACTTCTTGTTTAATTACTCAAGGTTTGATTTAAATTCTGTTATGCTTTCTATATAAGGGGTAAGGGTTCTCCTACTTAGGTCTTAGAGTGGGTGCCCGTACGGTCCAGTCGGTTGGGTCGTGACAAATTCTTTGTCTATTAAATCATAATCATAGGACCATTCATACAACTAGCTATATCATGTCTCAATGATCATACCTATCTAAATATCATGGAATCATTCATATAACTTGAATTGGATCTTGTTAGCATCTTGCTTTATATAAATCTTGCTTCTAGTATTTTAATCCTTGGCCTTAAATGTTTTTTTAGGAATCATGCTTATAGGATTTTATAAACATTTTTGGCATATTAATTTCTATAGAAACCATCTCTATAGGATACTATAATAATTTTAATATGTTAGTCATTTAGATATCATGTTCATATGATTTATTTAATATATTTTAGCATGTTAAAATCATATAGAAACCATGTCTATAAGACTTAACGAATATTTTAGTATTTTATAAAAATTATGCTTATAAGATTATAAATATTTTTATCATGTTAATTTATAATAAATCATGTCTGTAGGATTTAATGAATGTTTTCAATATATACTTTATTTAGAAATAATGGCTATAGGATTTAATAATTTTAATATATCATATCTATGTATTTTAATTAATATTTTTAACATGTTAATCACTTCGATATCATGTTTATAGGATTTTTTATGTTAATATCATATAGCAAATAATGTTTATAGGACATATTGAATACTTTAGTAATTATAAATCATATTTAAATTTTTATCCTGTTATTAGGATTAATGAATATTTTCAAAAGGTTACTTTAGGTAGAAAATGTGCCTATAGGGTAAAATTGACCTCGTTAATTAATCATGATTAATATTGGTGACATATATTTTGTCAATTTAGATATCATGTTCATATGATTTAATTTAATACTCTCATCATGTTAATATGCATAGAAATCATGTTCATAGTATTTTAATAAATGTTTATCATAATATTATATGTAAAAATTATGCCTATAGAATTTTGATAATTATTTATCATATTATTTTATATTGAAACCATGTCTATAACATTTAATAAATATTTCAGCATATAATTGTATTAGAAAGCATGCTTACTATTTTTCATAAATTTTCAATATATTGAGAAAATCATGCTTATAGAGTTTTAATAAGTTTTCATAATATTATTTTATAGATAAATTATGCCTATGAATTTTTAATAAAATTTTCAACATAATATTTAGAAACCATATTTATAGTATTTTAATAAATTTTCAACATGCTATTAACTAGAAATCATGTTCACAGGACTTTATAAATATTATTAGTTAATAACTAAAGTTATTAAGAATGTTCTCTTTTATTATAATCAGTCTAGTAATTGCAATTGCCTTCGTATATTGAATGATTGATCCTTTTCCATGACATTCGAGTTTTGACTATTATATTTAACTATATTTGCACACACCTAATATTTATTATGCCCTCCACAACTTGTGTGATTTCAAGTATGCTAATTAATTAACAAGTGGTTTATTTGAGACTTTATATGACAACTACTCGCCTTATTTGTTTTGTTTGACGATGTGTCTAATTAGGAAATCTATATTTCTTTTTAGTCTAGAACTTACCCAATTAGTAAATCCAATGCCTCTTGGATATTAAGTTGGGATAGTAGTCACCTTTTAGGACGTTAGTTTTTATTTCTTTTAGATAACTTTAGGATTATAATAATAAATGAACTTAGGAAGGAAGGGTAGGGGTAGATAGGCCCTTCGAAAATAATGTAAGGTGACCCGACAGAAAAATGACAAAATATTATATATTTTTGTCTCCCAATTAATGAGCTGGGCGATGATCCGAAGAAAATAAGAATGTAAATATTTTAATCATGTCAACTTTTAAATATTTTGTTTGTATATATTTGGTGTAGTTTAATGTTATTTTTAAAAATAATAATAATAAAAAACTTACGTAATGATTTTTAGGCATCACTAATTTTATTTGAAGTTTCACCCCAAATTATATTTATTACATATTACATACCCATATATCTATGCTTGTCTATTATTCTATTTACTCATTTATACTTTTTTTTAAGTAACGAGTTTTAATACCCAACATTCATTCATATTAGTTACCATAAATTTATATAAGCTTATTTATTCATATGACTTTAAACATACATCTATTTTTAATACATACAGTTTCCATACATTTCAAGCATATTTATTTATTACTTATTTTTACCATATGATGAATATATTACTATACAATTTATTCCATTCATATTATAGATGTATATATATGACATACCTTGTATTTTCCTCTTTCTTTCTCAAATTAATGAATATTTTCTTACTATCATTTTTCAAAGCAAATAAATGAATAAAATATCTCTAATTATTTTTTAAAAACTAAATTTATGAACTATCGTCAGATAGTCTCTGAGGGGTGCTTAATACCTTCCCCTATAGTAACCAAAAACTTACCTAGAACCATACTAGTTTCGTAAATCAAAAAAGAATTTACATTTACATTCTTCGAAAATGGTTTTCCTAATCTTCTCCTTAAAATTAGGTGGCGACTCTAAATAATATTCAAAATCAGAGGCATAGCCATTTTATATTGCAAATTATTTCGACCAGTTCAAAAATAGGGTGCGATATCTTATATTGTGACAAAAAAAAAGTTTACTGGTATTAAACGGTGCCAAAAGAAATAATTAGGGAACCCTAAAGAAAAGAAGATCGAATAGTACAACTAATTCTCTCATTGATGAAAATGGCCATCAACTGGTGCACCTACCTACTAGCTCAATCTTAGAGAAGCTTTAAGTCCCTGAAAGTTGGAAAGTCAAATGAAAGAAAATTCTCAGAAAAAGCTGCAGGCGCGTGGCATTACTAGCCTATATATGGATTGTACAAGCCTATACAGCCCGTACAGAGGAGTCGTAAAGGATTTAGGGTGTGGGAAAATTGGGAGTTGAGGTTCAGGAGTGCTTGAACGGTCCATCACAAGTTGTACGGATTGTAGAAAGGATCATATAAGGGACACTTGAGGAGGAAAGTTAAGGTCATTGTTCACGGGCACTTATAGGACCCATGAGGAGTAACACGAGCTATAGAGTGGCCCGTTAAGGTTTCACTTCCCCTTTCACGAGCCCCTTCACGGGTCGTGAAGGGTTATACGACCCATAGGAACTTCTTATAGGATCCCCCAAGAGCCAAAGAACTATCCCTTTTCATGGACGCTCTTACAGTCCGGGGAAAGTTATGCAGATTGTATAGAGGTCCATATTAAGGGGTCGATTAGTGATTCTTATAGGGGGAGTTTGGAATTTTTCCCACTCATTTGTTTTGATACTTATACCTTTTTGGATTATATTTCTAAACTAATAACTTCCTAAAACTCTCCATTAACCCTCATTCTCTCAATTACTCTCCCAACCAAAATCCTCTCTCTAATAGAATTCTCCCAAAGGTTCTTCTTCAAGATCAAGCTAGGGTTCCAAAGTTCAAATGGTTCAATCTCCGTTATTGTAAAGCTTCGATTTCCAAGTATGTGAGCATTCACCAATGGATTTCATTTATCCATTGGGTCCAAAAGAACTCAATTCTCAAGTTTGAACTTACCCAATTCTTTGAGGGTTTCATGTAATTTTTTCATGGGTCTTTGTCAATTGACTTCAATTAATGAGTTTTCTCTTATTTATGCATGAATTTACTATGATACATAATTTTAAATTGATTTCACATGGACCCATACATTATGTCTATGATTTTCAACTAGGAACTATGAATTATGATCCTAATTTTATGAAGGCTTTATGAATGATTTATGAAAAGTTATGAATCATGTTCAAGTATGAATGAATGAATTGTGAAAGGTTTTCTCACAATATCAACAAAACATGACTTCGATGCTTAGAAAAATAAGTGTCTATATGAACAAAGTTATTAAATCACGATTTAAGGAGCTATTCTAATGATATATTTTACGGATGTAATTGGTACATGTTTTCCTTTCCGATTGTTAATGAGTTACTTATTTCATTGGGATTAAATTAACTCCGAGAGGACTTTGTGGTGGAGACTTGGTAGGGGGGTCTCTAGTAGCAGCCCCTAATAACAAAATACGTTTCCCCTGTAGGTTAACTTGATTGGCCTAGCTAGTTAATCCGCATATAGCACATGTTTATGATTATGATACAGAGTCTACCTTGGCAAGTGACATCTCTTTTTTCAATTTGGGAATTATATTGGATTCCATGTTTATATGGTCTTAAATATCGGTTAAGGTTAATACCCCACAAAGTACTATGTTCTTCTTATAAGCTGTTATGATGGTTTTATGATATCATGATCCAAATTCCAAGGTCATGATGACACACAATCCAAACCCAACACGATGTGTAAGCCTAAAAGTAAAACTCGTATGAGACTCCCAAGGGGAAGTCAGGCCATAATTAAATGAAAAGAAAGATAATAAAGTAATTATCCCAAAACCTGTAGTCATAAATGTAAAGAGTATCTAATACAAGGTTTGAATTTTATCATACAACAAAAGTGTCTAACTAGTACTAAAGACTGAGAAATAAAGATAGACTAGTAATGATTCGTATCCTAAAATCTCACCACTAATCTGGAGATATAAAGACCGTTAGAAGATCAGTTGTTGCACAGAACGCCTGACTAAAATCATCATCAAAAAGGACACAAAAGTAGGGTGAGTACAATCTACATTTACTCTGTACGTCTAACCGATTGAGTATAAGGAATTGATCAAACCTATGAAATAAACTAAGGAACGTTTCCACCTGCATACAGAAAAGTCCCAAATTGGCTTTGATACCGCCAATTTATATAGAACAATGTGATTTAAAGTAAACACATAAGTATAATTCATTATCACAGTTAACAAGATAAGTCAAGTATCATAGATATCAATGCAATGCAACGCAATATTATGATGCAATGATATGGTGGTACGGTGGAATCAAGACTGTCACACAAATTGCCATATACACTTGTCAAGCTAAGGCTTCCAGAAAAGAACCCATGGGGGGACTCGCAATCCTTATACCAATCATAATCTCAATATCTCATCTACTTGCTGCCTAGCTCGTGGTCAATGTTATAAAAAGATATCATATTTTCTTTATAAAAAAATAATTCACAGTTCTCGATTCCCCAATATCAATGTTGTAAATGAATGAGGATGAATATATCACAATATTTATAGCATGGAGGTAATACTCTACTTAATATTTAATACAAGGTTCAATTTCTCTAAGCTCAACCTAAGCATGATATTCACCCTCAATACATAGAAATAGGAAGGAGTTTCACTAAAATAAATGACCACCCTCTTTCGGAAATATTACAATGCTCGAATACACACAAAACCTCCAACTCAACCCCTCAGGCGGGAAATTCAAGTCAACTAGTCTCTCACACCTCTATCACAGATAACTCACGAGTTACATATTCACCAAAGATGATAAGATAGATAATAAAACTCCCACACGGGCTACACATCACAGATAAGCCCCCACACGGGCATCATAAATATTTTAACTTTCCGAATATACAACACAACCCTATACCATAGTCTATAACATAATTTTGACTAATTACCCCATCCCAATCTCAAGAATATAGGCAAACCTAAGTCAATTGTCGAAATCACACACGAACGCTCCTGCCGGATGAACAAATCTCGAATTCAACATCCAAAATGACAACCCACTATAAAGAATAAAACATACATGTCATAAGAAGTCCAACGACACCCATATTGCTAGAATTCAGAACTGGGGTAAAATGGACCATAAATTGATTAATCTCGAAAAAGGGTAAAACTAGAAATTGATTTTAGAATCAGGTTCTACATAAACAAAATGGAACTCATGGATGAGAAACCCATAAAGTTTAGTAGGAATTGAGTTCAAAATCACCATTTTGGGTTTATGGAAATTCAAGGAATTTGAGGGTTCAAAATCAAGAAATTGGAAGTTAAAATCACAAGATATTACATGGAAAATAAGGGTTTTAGGTAGAAAATCACTTACCCAACGTTGTTCCTCAAAGAATCCCCTTAAAAATTGCCCCACCAAGATCAAGAACTCCAAAAATGGTGAAAATGGGGTTTCCCCGATATTTAATGTTCTGGTACTGATTTACCAATCGCAATTGTGGGCTACTAACCTCGCGATCGCGGAGCATAAGACTTAGACCCTCGCGAACGCAGACCATTCCTCCATGAACGCAGAGCACTGAGACATACTTTTTGCAAATGCGGGAGCAATGTCGTGAATGCGAAGAAGAGGATGGAAGCCCTTTGCGATCGCGAACCTCATAGCCGCGAATGGGAAGAAGAGTGAGCTTGCACCAGATAGCAATCCAAGTTTAAGAATAAGTCTCCAAACTGACCCTCAAGATTCATTCGAAATTCCATACACACAAACCATATATACACTTCTACTAAATTTGATGTTTCAGACTGAATGGAACTATGAGAATTTGAATTCGAGGTCTCATTGACCAAGAACTTGATAAGTCGCAACTAAACTAACTTTGAACCTCAAAAAGACCAAAATGAGATCGTGAACTACAGAAACTATAATGAAGCTGCTCTTAGGCCTAAAATCACCCACTAAAACCAACTGAATTATTAGAAATCTTATCTGAGTCTCTGAACTTTGAATTGTTGACCAAAGTCAAACTTAACTCATTTAAAATCAAACTTTCCAACTTAGGACCACAATTTCAAAAAAAAACTAGGAATTCAAAAATGAAGACACTGTTAGACCAATTTTCACATTCTGGAGCTGATGGAACTGGCGAAAATTTGTTACAAGACTTGTAGCTCTGGTTAGTACCGAAAACCACTTTTGAACAACTTAAACCTTTAAAACTCAAAAGTCGCACAAATGACAACCTTTAAAGAATTTACCAAAACCAGCCACCTAATCAGATCAATTAACACCCGGGGAAACTAACGAGAGGGGTAAAATACAAAAATTACCCTCAGGGTCGTTACATCATCCACTATTAAAGATAATGTTCGTCCTCGAATATAAGATAAAGGAAAGTACTTGGAATCTCAAAAAGCCGAGGGTACCTAGCCCGCATGTCAAACTTTAACTTCTAAGTTGCCTCCTTAACAGGTCGATGTCGCCACTACACCTTAACTGAAGCGATCTCCTTGGTCTTGAGCCTACAAAGCTACATACCTAGAATAGCTACAAGCTCATCCTCATAAATCAAATACAGACCCAACTCTTCCTCTTCATAATAGGTTACATGGGACTCATCCGATATATATCTGCAAAACATGGAGACATAAAACACCAAATGGAAAGATAACAATCTAGAGGGTGAGACCAACTCATAACCCACCCCACCTACTCTCCTTAGAATCTTAAATGTGCCAACAAACCTCGGGCTAAGCTTTACCTTCTTCCCAAATATCATCACACCCTTCGTGGGTGATATCTTCAGCCATACATGGTCTCTCACCATAAACTCTAAGGGACGGATCCTCCCTTCAGTATAACTCTTCTGATGACTCTGAGTTGTCAATAGTAGACTCTAAATCAAGCGCACCTACTCTATACCATCTCTGAGTAAATCAGTATCCAATGCATCCAAAATAACTTAATCAAACCACCCAATAGGGGATCGACACCTACGACCATACAATGCCTCAAATATTGTCATCTGAATGCTGGAGTAATAATTGTTATTATACACAAACTTCGCTAAGGGAAAGTGTTGGTCCCATCGGACACCAAAATCAATTACACAGGCTCTAAGCATATCTTCCAACACCTGAATAGTCTGCTTAAACTAGCCATCATTTTTGTGTAAAATGCTGAACTCATGTCTAACCGAGTACCCAAACCATGCTATAATTCCTCCTAAAAAGAGAGGTGAACCCCGAACCCCGATCTGACACAATCGAGATTGGCACCTTGTTTAACCTAACTATCTCACAAATGTAGATCCTAACTAACTGCCAAGCATTGTAGCTAGTCTTCACCGAAAGAAAATGGTATGATTTAGTCAATTGGTCCACAATAACCCAAATAGAGTCATACTTACCCAATGCCATGGGTAATCCAGTCACAAAATCCATGGTAATACTCTCCCACTTCCACCCGGGAATAGGCATCCTTTGCATAGGACGACCCAGTTTCTGATACTCATACTTCACTTTTTGGCAATTTAGACACTTAGCCACAAAATCAACAATGTCTCTCTTCATTCGACACCACCAATAGTATTGTTTCAAGTCGTGAAACATCTTTTCCTCAGTCGGGTGAATCGAATATTGTGTACAATGAGCCTTATCTAATATTGTACGCACCCACTCACAAACTTTGGGATCATAAATGCGATTGTTAATCCTCAAAACTCCCTCAGGATTAAGAGAGGCTAACTTAGATTTACCTCCCAACACTTTATCTCGAGTGGCCTTAACTTATCATTATCAAACTGATGTGCAAAAATATGATCCATCAAAATAGACCTAGCCTCCACAAAGGCCAAAATGCTATGAGGTATAGAAATATCAAGTCGGACCAATTGCCTATCCAATGACTGAACCTTCAAAGCCAAATGCCTCTTATATGCCTTAAGGAAGGCCAAACTACCCATACGGTGCTTTGCGACTCAATGCATCCGCTACCATATTAGCTTTTTCCAGATGATAAATAATGGTGATTTCATAGTCTTTCAATAACTCCAACCACCTACACTGCCTCATGTTCAGATTCAACTGAGAAAATATATGGTTAAGTCTACAGTGATCGGTAAAGACTTCACAATGCACACCATAGAGATAATTCCTCCAAAACATCAAAACAAATACCACTGTTGTTAACTCCAAGTCGTGCGTAGGGTAGTTATTCTTATGTATCTTCAACTATCGAGAAGCATAAACTATAAATCCACCTTTTTGCATCAATACACCACCCAAATCGACTCCTGAAGCATCCCAAAATACAATAAAGGCCATGCCCTCTTCGGGTAAGGCCAAATAGGTATTGTAGTCAATAACTCCTTGAGCTATTGAAATCTTGCCTCACACTCATCAGTCCACTAAAATGCCATGGTCTTTTGAGTTAGCCTAGTTAATGGGGCCCTAATAGAAGAAAAACTCTAAATAAACCAATGATAATAGCCTGCCAACCTAATAAAGCTCTGATTCTCGATAACCAACATAGGCCTAACCCAATCACGAAATGCTGCAACCTTGGTTGGATCAATCATAATATCATTCTTGGTCACTACATGACCCAAGAATACCACAGAATCGAACCAAAACTCATATTTGGAGAATTTTTCATACAACTTCTCCTCTCTTAATCTTTGAAGTACGATCCTCAAGTGACTAACATGATCGACCTCATTCGTAGAATAAACCAAGATATCATCGATAAACACAATCACAAATGAGTCCAAATAAGATCAAAATATCTATAAAAGTTGTCAGGGCATTAGTCAACCCAAATGACATAACCATAAACTCATAATGCCCATAACGAGTCTTAAATGTAGTCTTAAGGATATTGAATTCCCAAACTCTCAGCTAATGGTGGCCCAACCTCAAGTCGGTCTTAGAGAGCACTGATGCACCTTGAAGCTAATCAAATAAGACATCAATACGAGGAAGAGGATATTTTTTCTTGATGGTGACTTTGTTCAACTGTCAATAGTCAATACACATCCTCACAACACCTTTATTCTTCTTCAAAAATAAGATCGGTGCACCCCACGATGATACACTAGGTCGGATAAACCCTTTCTTTAATAAATATTCTAATTGTTCCTTCAATTCTGCTGGAGCAATATGATAAGGAGAGATAGAGATAGGCTGGGTGCCCGACTCCAAATCAATCACAAAATCAATATCATAGTCAGGAGAAACACCCTGCAAGTCTGTAGAAAATACATCCATAAACTCTCTTACCACCGTCGTGGTCTCTAAAGGAGATGACTCCTTCATAAGATCCCACACATGAGACAAATAAGATAAGCAATCTTTATCCAATAAATGATGAGTACAAATATCACGCTTAGGATATGAACTCGAATTACCCTTCCACACTAACCAAGGAAAACCAGGATAAGCTAAGGTCACAGTATTTTCATAACAATCTAATATAGCATGATAGAGAGACAACCAGTCCATACCTAATATCACATCAAAATCAAGCATATCTAATAAAATCAAGTCTGCATGGGTCTCTTTACCAAAAAATACTACCTTACAACCTTGGTATCCCCGATCCACCATGAAAACTTCACCTATTGGGTAGAAACAGTAATAGGCACAACAAGGAGATCACACACATAATCACTACCCACATCAAAATAGGTCGACACATACGAATAGGTAGACCTTGGATAAAATAATACTAAAGTAGGATGATGGCAAATTGGAACAATATCTTTTCTGCCTTAGATCTACCTGGTATATCATAGAATAAGTGAAGGTCACTTATAACTTGCAAACCACCACGAGCGCCACCTGGATCTCCATTCTTTCCACCTTTGGTGCCACCTCTAGCACTCTGTAAAGCACCTCAAACAGCTAGAGCAGGTGTAGAATGAACAAATTATATCCTGGGCCATTTAGTAAAAGGAGCACGTCTTGGAAAATCTTAGGCCTGATGTCCAAATTCATCATACTCATAACAACCTTGAGGACCTGAACCCCATAGAGGATAGCCAGAAGTGTCAATATGCCGTCTAGAGAAAGAAGAACCACTATATCAGTCTGACCCAATCTAGATCCACCTGTACCATTTGTGCCCTGAATAGCTACCTTGACTAGTCTGCCCTAATAACCATGCATGCCTAGACCTGAATACTCTTTCCTTCTGGAAGAATGACCTCTGAATTGACCCTATCAATGGAACCTCTTGGCACCGCCCTGTCTAGCATGTCGAATACTTTTTATCATCCTGGCATGATCAATAATACTCTTAAAAGTACCACCAAATAGCACAAGAGAGGTTGTAGCCTCTTGAAGAAAATTGGTGAATCTCTTTACTAGCTTGCGAATCCTCTCAAACTCGATGGGAATACTCGACATAACATAACAAGACAACTCATCAAAATGATCACCATACTCTAATACTGATAGAAAGCCCTTTTCTAATCTTTCAAACTCATCTCTATGCTGATCACAGAGGCTATAAGGCAAAAACCTCTCCAAGAATACCTTAGTAAACTGCTCTCAATTCATCATAGGGAAACTAGCAGACCTACGAGTAGTAATCAATCTCCACAACTCTTTGGCCACCCTGTAAACTGATATGAAGTGTAAGCTACTCTATGTGGCTCTAGAATACCCAATTTGAACAACCTATCCTGCACTCAGTCAAAAAGTCATAGGCCTTCTCTTCGACCGTGCCATCAAATCTGGGAGGTGCCAATCAAATAAACCTCTCAAAGATCATCTACTCAGCTATTGACATGGCAGCACTGGTAGATATTAGCAGAGCTATAAACTGTGAATGTGAAATAAAAGGTATTAAAGAAGAACCCAAAGTCTGAAACCCAATACTAAGCCTCTAAACTGGTAGTGTAGCACCAACTATGATCGAAGAGCCTGAAATAGCTGCAAGAACACCAGGAGTCTATGAGGGTTTAGTTCTTCCAAGGACTGTTAGAGATATATTCAACCTGTTTATGGATAGATCAATCAGTTTTGGGTCAAATAAGAAGAACTAGAAGATTCCACCTTTAGAGGAGCACCATCCAATCTAGCCAATTGTCTAACCAGTAGCTCCTAAAGCATCAAAGCACTACCAGGAGCCACAGAAGGTTGGGCTGGCCTCGGCTCCTCAGTTTGCTAATTATAATCATCCTTATGCTTATACATGGGCTCAGGGGATGAATCTCTAACTCATCCATGAGTAGGTGTTATTCACCTCACTCGTCCTTGACCCCTAACTCCACCAAGACCTCTGCCTCATCCATGGACTTGGCTCAAACAGCAGGTGTAGCCTCACCCTCATTGACTCTAGCTCTAGTCCTTACCACTTGCACAAAAAGAATACATTAAAGGTATAATATACTTGATATGAATAACTCATATGAAAGGAATCAAAATCTGAAGTCATGATGGCACACATCCCAAAGCTAGCTGGATGTATAAACCTAAAAGTAAAATCATATGAAACACCCAAGGAGAAGTCAGGCCATAATTAAAAGAAAGAATGAAAATGAAGTAATTATCCCATAACCTGATGTCATAAGTGTAAAGAGTATCTAATACATGATTTGAATCTGGTTATACAACAAAAGTCTCTGAATAGTTCTAAAGACTAAGAAATAAAAATAGACTAGTGACCATCCAAATCTCGGTATCTCACCACTTATCTAGAGATATAAAGTCTGTTAGAAGATCACTGCCACGCAGAACACCCTAAGTAGAATCTGCATCAAAAAGGACACAAAATTAGGGTGAGTATAATCCACATGTACTCAGTAGGTTTAACCCATTGAGTATAACAAATTAATCAAAAGTATGAGATAAACTAAGGAACACTTCTACTTGTATATAGAAAATTCCCAGTTTGGCTTCGATACCATATATTTATATATAACAGTGTGATTTAAAGTAAGCACATAAGTACATTTCATAACCACAATTAACTAGATTAGTCAAGTATCATAGATATCAATGCAATGCAATGCAATATGATAATGTGATGATATGGTGGTACAATGGAATTAAAACTGTTGCACAACCTGTCGTATACATCTGTCAAGCTAAGGCTTCCAGACAAGGACCTATGGGGGGACTCGTAGTCCATATACTAATCACAATTTTAATATCTCATCAACTTGTCACCTAGTTCGTGTTCAATGTTATAAAAAGATGTAACATTTTCTTACTCAAAAAAACAATTCACACTTCTCGATTTCCCAATATCAATGTTGTAAATGAATAAGGATGAATGCATCACAATATAAATAACATGGAAGTAATACTCTACTCAACATGTAATACAAGATTCAAGTTCTCTAAACTCAACTTAAGCATGATATTCACCCTCAATAAATAGCAATAGGAATGAGTTTTATTAAAATAAATGACCATCGTTTTTTGGAAATAGTTCAATGCTCAAATATGCTCAAACACCCCCTAACTCAACTCCTCAGGCGGGCAATTCAAGTCAAGTAATCTCTCACACCTCTATCACAAATAACTCATAAGTTACATATTCGCAAAAGCTGATAAGATAACAAATAAGACTCCCACACGGGCTACAAAACATAGATAAGCCCCATATGGGCATCACAAATAATTTAACATTCCCAATCTACACTACAACCCCATCCAATAGTCTATAACATAAGATTGACTAATTACCCCATCCCTGTCTCAAGAAGGATAGTCAAACCTAACTCAATTACCAAAATTGCATAAGAACACTCCTACTAGATGAACAACTCTCAAATTCAATGTCTGAAATGACAAACCACTATAAGGATTCCAATGACACCTATATTTAAAGGATTCGGAACCGAAGGTAAAATGGTCCAAAAATTGATTAATTTGGAAAAAAGGGTAAAACTAAAAATTAATTTTAGAATCAGGTTCTACATGAAAACAATGGAGCTCGTGGCTGATAAACCCTCAAAATTTGAGTAACAACTGAGTTCAAATCACCATTTTTAGTTTATGGAAAATCAAGGAATTTGGGGTTCTAAATCAAGAAATTGGAAGTTAAAATCACAAGATATTACATGGAAATCAAGGGTTTTAGGTAGAAAATCACTTACCCAACGTTCTTCCTCGAAGAATCTCCTAAAAAATCAACCCAACAAGCTTAAGAAGTCCAGAAATGGTGAAAATGAGGTTTTCTCTGATATTTCACTATTCTGGTACTTATTTACCCATCGCGATCATGGGCCACTAACCCTGCCATCTCGTAGCACAAGCCTAAGACCCTCGTGAATGTGAAGCACTAGGGCATGCTCTTTGGTGAACGTGGGAAAAATGTCGCAAATGCAAAGAATAAGATGGAAGCCCTCCACGATCGTGAACCTCGTGGCCGTAAATGCAAAGAAGAATGGGCTTGCACTCGATAGCAATCCAAGTTTAAGAAAAAAATGAATGGAACCTCAGAATTCGTTCAGAATCTCGAACACACAAACCATATAATGAATGGAACCTCAGAAGTCATTCAGAATCTCGAACACACAAACCATATATGCACTCTCACTAAATTCAACATTTCAGACTCAATGGAACTATTGAAATTCAAATTCAAGGTCTCCTTGATCCGAAATTTGATAAGTTGCAACTAAACTAACTTTAAATCTCAAAAAGACCAAAACGAGTTTGGGAACTCCAAAAGTATAATGAAGCCCTCCTAGGCCTAAAATGACCCACTGAAACCAATAGAATCATCAAAAATCCAATCCTAAGTCTCCAAACTTAAATTGTTGACAAAAGTCAAACTTAACTCATTTTAAACCAAACTTTCCAACTTAGGACCTCAATTTGGCGAATCAACTCTGAATCCAAAAAAGAAGACACTGTAAGACCATTTTGCATATTTTGGAGCTGATGGAACTAACAAAATTCCATTCCAAGACCTATAGGTTTAGTTGGTACCAAAAACTACTTTTGAGCAACTTAAACCTTTAAAACTCAAAATTCACACAAATGATAATATTTTAAGAATTTACGAAAACCAACCACCCAAATGGATCAATTAACAGATGGAGAAACTAATGAGAGGGGTAAAATAGTAATTTCTCAAGATATTTCACAAATGACCCTCGGGGTCATTACATATGATGCATTGATATCATTAAATATTATCAAGTTTTACTTTATGCTTTTCAAGATATTTGGTGCTTTATCACATGTTCATATAGATTATGTCTGTTCATTCATAATTATGTTGGTTTCTCACATACTTAGTACATTTGATGTACTAATGTATATAATGTAGGATCCGACTCTCATCTTATCATACGTGGCTAGCTTGGAGATCCATTCACACTTAGCTTTTGGTGAGTCCTCATATTTTGAGGGCGAGCCTTAAGTGCTCTTTCTTCATTGTTTATCACTTACATTCTTTCATTATGTTTTGGTGATCTAGGTACTTTTCCTACGCTCCATCTAAAGTGGTAGAGGCATTTCTAGACTATTATGAGTATGTAGTTCCTATTGTTTGGAAATTATTTTTTGATTCCCTTCTATTGAGATATCTACTTTGAGACTCTTTCTATATTTTTTTTGAGTATTTCTTATTTACCTTAAGAATGCTATGTATGCTAAGAGGCTTGATGGTTCTTTAGATTTCTAATCACATGTCATATCGAGTGACTAGCTTGGGCCAAGACAAACTTAGTATTAGAGCACAAGGATTAAAAGTCTTAGGCTGTCTAATATGTTGCGTCTAGTAGAGTCTTACTCATTGGTGTAAGCGCGCCACATCTATGAATTGGAGGCTATGAGGCATTTAGGAAACTTCATTTCTTTCATTATTTTTATGTCGTGTGATAGAGTTGAACTACCTAAGTTTACCTTCTAACGATCTTTCTTTGCGATTGTAAAATCATGCCTCCATGAAGAGATTACGTTCAAAGGAATGCCAATGTCAATTACAATGAGGAGCAACAAGCTCCCCAAGTTCCAAATGATACTTTAGTCCAGTAAGTCTCTCATATGAAATTCCGAGCGACTTTCCAAGTGCTTGCCCAAGTAAATGTGGAATATGATAATTATGTGGTGGCTGCTCCCATGAACCCAAGTGTGGGTACATAGGCTAGTATAGTTTATGAGTTCACTCAAATGAAGCCTTTGGAGTTTCATGCTTCAAAGGTGGATAAGGATCCATAAGAGTTTGTCAAGGATATCTAAAAGATTTTTGAGATATTAGGAATTAATCTAGTAGAGAAGGTGGATTTGGCTGCATATCAACTTCAAGGAGTTTCTCAGATTTAGTATGAAAAATAAAAGAGTGAAAGTGGCTAGAGATATGGTCCGGTTGATTAGAAAGTGTTCAAGGGTATTTTCTCGACCGTTTCTTTCTATTGGGGTTGAGGGAAGCAAATATCCAAGAGTTTATCAACCTAAGGCAAGGTAATATGAGTGTAAGAGAGTATGCCCTAAAATTTACTCAATTATCCAATTATACTTCATTCGTGGTTGCCAACTCTAGAGCTCGTATGAGCAGGTTTGCCTTAGATGTGTCTGACTTGGTTGTCAAAAAATATAGAAAAACCATGTTGATCAAAGAGGTGGCCATATCAAGTCTTATGAGACATGTTGAACAGATTGAGGAAGAGAAGCTAAAGGATAGAGCTAGGGATTCCAATAGGGCTCGGATCGATGGTGGTGATTATTCTCATGGTAAGTCCGAAAATAGAGGATGTTCTCAGTTTTGTCGAAAGTTCTTTGGTCAACATTTCTCCAACAATTCGTCCCCAAAGTTCAGCAAAGATAGGGTGTCTAACCCTAAGCCTCAAGGAGGAGATTCGAGTGTTCAGACTATCCCCACATGCAAGAAGTGTGGAAAGACCCATAGAGGAGAGGATTTGGCCAGTTCGGGTGCATGCTTTAGGTATGGCAAGATGGGTTACCAAGTAAAAGATTGTCCTTCAGTTCCTACTAGGGGTGGAGGTGGTCTTCCTCAGAATCACACTATTATAATTGGCCATTCAACTCAGCATAGTACTATTTCAGGTACTGGCAGTGGTTAGCACCATAATAGATTCTATACTCTACAGACTCGTTAAGAGTTGGAGGACTCTCTCGGTATGGTGATTGATATATTCAATTCTTTGAGTTTAATGTTTATGAATTATTAGATCTGGGTGCTACTCTATATTTTGTTACTCCTTATCTTGCCATGAAATTTGATGTTAGTCTCGAGATCTTGTAAGAGTCATTCTCAGTCTATACCCCTGTTAGTGATTCAGTTTTGGCTAAAAGAGTCTATAGAAATTGTATAGTCACAGTTTTTTGATAAAATCACTTTAGTTGATCTTGTAGAGATTAATATGACCAATTTTGATGTTATTCTTGGTATGGATTGACTTCATCATGTTATGCTTCTATTAATTATAGAACCCGTGTGGTTAAGTTTCAGTTTTCAAATGAGCCTATCCTAGAATTGAAAGGTAGTAATTCAGTGTTTAAGGGTCAATTAATCTTGTGCCTTAAAGCTCAGAAAATGATTTCTAAAGGTTGCATCTATCATCTTGTACGAGTTAGGAATACGAATCTCAAAGCTCTTACTCTTGAGTCAGTTTTGGTTGTCAATGAGTTTTTGGAAGTTTTCCCCGATGATCTTTCGGGTATCCCACCAAAAAAGGAAATAAAATTCGATATTGATCTTCTTCTTGATACCAAGCCTATCTCTATTCCTCCTTATCAAATGGATTCGACAAAATTGAAGAAGTTAAATGATTAATTAAAGGATTTATTGAATAATGGTTTTATTAGATCGAATATCTCTCTATGGGGTGCTCTGGTTCTCTTTGTTAGGAAGAAGGATGGCTATCTTCGTATGTGTATTGATTATTGGAAATTAAACAAAGTCACAATTACAAATAAGTATACAATTCCAAGGATGAATGACTTGTTTGATCAACTTCAAAGAGCAAGTTATTTCTCAAATATCGATCTTTGATCAGGTTATCATCAACTTCAAGTAAGGGAATGTAACATTTCAAAGATGGCCTTTAGAATTCGGTATGGTCACTTTGAATTTTTGGTTATGTCTTTTGGACTAACAAATGCTCCTATAGATTTTATGAATTTGATGAATCTAATGTTCAAGCAATACTTGAATATGTTCGTTATTGTGTTCATGGATGATATTTTTATATATTCTCGGAGTGGGGATTAGCATGTCGATCATTTTAAGATTGCCTTGCAAATTCTCAAGGATCACCAATTATTTTATAAGTTTAGCAAGTGTGAGTTTTGGTTAAGATCTATTGCCTTTCTTGGCAATATTATTTTCGGTAAAGGTATTATGATTAGTCCTAAGAAAATTAAAGCCGTAAAGAATTGGCCTAGACCTTTGTCTCCTTCAGATATTTAAAGTTTCTTTAGCTTAGATGGTTATTATAAATGGTTTATGGAAGGATTCTCTTCCATTTCATTGCTCTTGACTATATTGGCTAAATAGAAGGTAACATTTCAATGGTCCGAGGCATGTGAGAAAAGCTTTCAAGAGTTGAAACATCGACTTACTTCTGCTCTAGTGTTGACTTTACCAAAATGGTTTGATGATTTTGTGGTACATTCTGATTTTTCAAGGCTTGGTATTGGTTTTATTTTGATGAAAAATTATAACGTGATAGCCTATACTTTTAGGCAACTTAAGGTGCATGAAAAAAACTATCTGACTCATGATTTGGAGTTAGCGGAGGTGGTGTTTGCTTCAAATAATTGGAGACACTATCTCTATGGTGTCCATGATGATGTAATCACCGACCATAAGAGTTTACAATATGTGTTCAACCAAAAGGATTTGAACCTTCGACAAAGGAGATGGCTTGAGTTGTTGAAGGATTATGACATGAGTGTATTGTACCACCAGGAAAAGTGAGTCGATACTCTTAGTTGGTTTTCTATAAATAGTGTTTGCCAAATTGAGGATGAAAAGAAGTTTGTTCATGATGTTCATAGACTAGCTTGTTTAGGTGTCCGTTTGGTTGATTCGAAGATGATGGTGTTGTTGTTTAAAATGGTTCAAAATTATTCCTAGTATCAGATGTGAAGGTAAAGTAAGATACTGATCCGAATTTGGTTGAGTTGAAGAAAGCGATTACTGAAAAATCTATTGAGGCTTTGTCCTAAGGGGGATATGGTATACTTACATATCAAGGTCATTTGTGTGTTTCTAATATTGATGGATTAAGGGAAATGATATTGTCTGAAGCTCATAAATTACATTATTCTATTCATCTGGGTTTTAGAAAGACATATCGAGATTTGAGGGAAGTGTATTAGCGGAATAGCATGAAGAAGGATATTATGTAATTTGTGGCTAAGTGTCTGAATTGTCAATAAGTGAAGGTTGAGCATCAAAAACCAAGAGGCTTAGATCAAGACATTGAGATTCCTACTTGGAAATGGGAAGACTTGAATATGGACTTTATTACAAGACTGCTTCATACCCATAGGCAACATGATTTGATTTGGGTGGTTATTGACCAAATGACTAAGATGGCGCATTTTCTTCCCGTTAATACTTCTTATTCAGCCGATGATTAAGCTAGACTTTACATTCGAGATTTGGCTAAGTTTCATGGGGTTCTGTTGTCTATCATTTCAGACTGAGGATTACATCTTAATTTTGGAGGTCTTTTCAAAAAGGTCTTGGTAATTAAGTTAAGCTTAGTACAATTTGTAACACCCCGTGTTATTCTAGATAGACTAAATTTGAGGACCATGAGAAATATTGGTAAATTAGACTGAACAATGGACTAAGAGGGAGGTCTATGATTCGTAGACTGTTCTACGAGTTGTAGGAATGACTCATAGGCTTCTCCAACACTTAATAAAATTTTAATTTGGAGAACCCTTTCTACGACTGCATTTACGAGTCGTAATGACTCTTATGAGTAGTAGAAATGACTCGTAGAAGTAGCTAACACTTAACCAAAATTCGAAGGTTGAAAGTCATTCCTACGAGTTGAATTGATGAGTCATTAAAGTTTCTATGAGTGGTAGAAATGATCTATAGAGGAACTTTAGAGACTTATTTTTGCAGGTTTCTGGGAAACTTGCAGAATGAGTGTATCCTATGACTCGTCGAGCCTTTGATAACTCATAAACCTGAGTCATAGACCACAATGTCTTCTAGTCCAGTTCCACAATTAAATACGACAATCCGAAGAAGTCTCTACATGTTGTAATGACGACTCATAGGAGACAAATTTCAAGATTTTAATGAGGGTAAATTGATCCTTTCCCACCCCTCTTAGACTAAAACCCTGATATTTTAGGACTAAATTAAGTCCTTTAATAGTATCCTAAATGCATAACCCTCTCATTAACTTTTAGATTATTTGAGAGAGAGGATTTGAGAAGAGGGGAAAGGCTAGGGTTCAAGTTCTTCAAGCGAGGTCTTTGAACTCTTGATTGTTCTTTGAGTCCAAGAATGTAAGGCTGAACTAAAACATGAATTTTGATCCTCTATGTGCCCAAGATTGTGATAGATTGATTGTGTAGGAATTCAGTCTCCATGATTGTATTTCTTGAGAAAGTTTTATCTTAAAAATATACATGTTCTTACAGATTATTGATGAAATATTATTTTTTTATGAATTAATTTCTTGAACATATAATTTGAACTACTTGTTTACGTTAACCCTATTAATATTGAAATGTATATATCTTAAGATCGAGTCTTGAGCCTTGAATTGTGAATGTACGATTGTGATTGGAATGTGAGTGTGATGATAGTATTGATAGTCATGACAAATTCATAGTCCTGAATGTTGGCATAAATGATTTTCTAAAACCTCTCTTAACTAATGTTGAAAGGATTGATTTGATAAAGCAAATGAGTTGAAAGAGTGCAAAAGTGACTTACTGATTTGGTTTTATTTTTATTTATTGTCTTATGATCTTGAGTCTTAAGAGGAGTATCGAGCACCAAATTGGGTAAGAGTAAGTAATAACTCAAGCCCAATAACTATGTTGCCAAACGTAGGAGAGGATTGAACCGTTAAAGACAGATGTTTCATAAATTATTGTTCTAACATAATATGACTTGATTTTGGTTATGGATCCATGATTGTTAATTCGTTATTACCCTGGAAAGGTCAGGATGGACGTGGAAACAATGTCGGCTTATTGTACTATTACTGGCCCATAAGTTATGGTTGTTGGATAATAAAAACTCTTATATAGTTCTTGATGGTACTCTGATTAGATTGGATTGGATTGGATTGTGTATGATTGGTCTTGGTCTAAATCTTATTCTTGTTTAGACTTAGGATATCTTGATTGAGTTGTTCATTTTTTTTTCTGATTTGAGATTCTGATTTGATTTAATTCTACCTGACGCAAGTTTTATTCTGCTATTTTACATACTCATATATTTCATGTACTTGCGTCCATTTGGGCCTGCATTATTTTATGATGCAGAGACATGTACAAAAGATCATCAACAGGCTCATCGTGAGGATCATTCATATTCAGCCATTTGGTGAGTCCTCCTTGCTTCCGGAGGATACCCCATTTATCATTCTAGCTTGAGTTAGTTTTTTTTATTTGATTTGAGGTAGACATGAACCTTTCATTGCCATATTGATTCATTCTGTTTTGGTTAGTTTCATTCTTCTAGTTGTCGATTGGATAGATGGTTGGCCTTTGTCCTTATTTATGAATGGTAATCTTAATGAGTTGAGTCTTTCGCTAAGAAAAGGTGATTGAACAAATGTGTGATTGGATTAAGTGGTTCTCTTAAGGACAACAAAGGTCTTTGAGTGTCGATCACGTCTAAGGTACCCTCTCGGGGCATGACAAACTTGGTATCATAGCCAAGTCAAGAGTCCTAGGGTGTCTATAAATCCATATCTAGTAGTGTCTTGTTTATGGGTGTGTTGTGAACCACACTTATAGTCAGGAGGCTATAGGACATTAGGAATTATTTCACTTCTTTCATATTCTGAGTTTGTGCGAAAGAGTTTAACTATAAAAGTTCCTTCCTAATACGTAGATTACACGTTTGCAGATAATGCCTCATAAATGCACCACTAGCTAGAGGAACGCTGCCAATACTGAAGTTCCACAATCTAAGATACCTTCACTATCTGGAGTGAGAACTAGGGTCGACTTGCCTAATCTATAGAAGAAACCTAGGTTCCTACTATTCAGTCTGCACCGACTTTAGAGGTCAATTTTTGAGGAGCGATTGCTATGCTCGCTCAATTGGTATCTGCCCAAAATGGTAGTCAGAGTTCACCAACTCCTAGTTCTAGTTTCAAGGTCATCTGCTTCTACGAGGATTAGAGACTTCTTACAAATGAACCCAGCCGTTTTCATGGGTTCTAAGGCTGAGGAGGACCCCTAAAATTTTATCAATGAAATGTGGAAAATACTAAAAGTAATGCATGCCACTGAGATTGAGGGGGTTAAGTTGGTGTCTTAACAACTTAAACATATGGCAAATGTCTTATATAACTAATGGAAAGAAAATAGAGGTGAGAATGCAGATCCTGCTATCTAGGATGAGTTCTAGGGGGCTTTCCTTGATAATTTCATTTCCAAAGAATTGAGGGAATCAAAAGTGGAAGAGTTTTTGAATTTGAAATAAGAGACTTTGATAGTGAAGGAGAATAGTCTAAAGTTCATCTAACTGTCTCGATATGCTCTAGAGATGATCCCCACATGAGATCAAAGATGAGAAAGTTTGTCTTTGGCTTGGTCAAACATGTGAAGAGGGAGTGCAAAGCATCACTCCTAATTTTTGACATGGATATTTCTTGGTTGATGGTGCTCAGCAAGTAGAGGATGACAAGAGAAAAGGCAAGTAGGATCACTTGAGCAAGAAATCAAAGTCAGCTGGGCATGATAATGAACAAAGGCAGAGTAAGGGCAATCGGTCCTTCTCTAAGGCTGAGGAGGACCCCTAAACTTTTATCGATAAGATGTGGAAAATACTAAAAGCAATGCATGCCACTGAGATTGAAGGTGTTAAGTTGGTGTCTTAACAACTTAAACATATGGCAAATGTCTTCTACAACTAATGGAAAGAAAATAGAGGTGAGGATGCGGATCCTGCTATCTGGGATGAGTTCAAGGGGGCTTTCCTTGATAACTTCATTTCTAAAGAATTGAGGGAATCAAAAGTGGAAGAGTTCTTGAATTTGAAATAAGAGACTTTGATAGTGAAGGAGAATAGTCTAAAGTTCATCTAACTATCTCGATATGCTCTAGAGATGATCCCCACATGAGATCAAAGATGAGGAAGTTTGTCTTTGGCTTGGGCAAACATGTGAAGAGGGAGTGCAAAGCATCACTGCTAATTTCTGACATGGATATTTCTTGGTTGATGGTGCTCAGCAAGTAGAGGAAAGGCAAGGAGGATAACTTGAGCAAGAAATCAAAGTCAGCTGGGCATCAGAATGAACAAAGGCAGAGTAAGGGCAACCAATCCTTCTTTAAGAAGAGATCTTCCAACTATGCTCCATCAGCGGCAAGTGCACCTGCGCCATATAACAGGTATGATCAACAGGTACAGATTCACTACAATTCCATTCCAAATCCCAAGGTTCTTAATCCCAAGCTAGTGTGGCACAAGATTCAAAAGGAAAGCCGCCTTGTAACAAGTGCAGTAAGCTCCACTTGAGAGAGTGTAGAGAGGGGAAGAATGGTTGTTACAAATGTGGTCAAGTGGGATATTTTCAAAGGGAGTTTCGACATGGGGAAGCATAGCCCTCTCTTCTACCACTGCCCTCTTGTCTAGAGGTAATTAAAGGGGCACTACTTAAGGTACAGGCGGAGGCACAAACTGTCTATATGCGATGGGTAGTCACTAGGATCAAGATAACTCCCCAGATATTGTGATGGGTATGATTTGAGTCTTTACTCTTAATTGTTATGTTTTGATGGATCCGAGTGCCACCTTATCCTTTGTATCACCTTATGTGGCTAGTAGATTTGATAGAATTCCTGAGTGTCTTCTTAAGCCTTTCAGTGTATCTACTCTTATTGGTAAGTTTGTCTTAGCTGAGAGGGTCTATAAATATTGTGATGTGTCTACTATCACAAGGATACCATGGCTGATTTATTTGAGTTGGACATGGTTGATTTTGATGTGATTCTTGGAATAAACTGACTATGTGTTTGTTATGCCTCTATTGATTATAGAAATCAAATTGTTAAGTTCATTTTTTTGAATGATCCTTTCTTAGAATGGAAAGGTAGTCTTTTTGTGCCTAAGGGTAAGTTTATCTCCTATCATAGGGCCAGAAAGTTGATCTCTAAAGGGTGTATCTATCACTTTGTTAGATTTAAAGATGATAGTGTTGAGTCCCCTACTCTTGAGTCAATCCCGATTGTCAATGGGTTTCCTGAAGTGTTTCTTGAAGATTTTCCCAGAGTCCCCCTAATAGGGAGATTGACTTTGGGATTGATGTTCTTCTCGACACCAAACCATCTCTATTTCACCATATGAATGACTCCTCCTAAATTGAAAGAGCTGAAAGAGCAGCTGAAAAATCTCTTAGATAAAGGATTTATTAGGTTGAGTGTCTCATCTTAGAGAACTCTGGTCCTATTTATGCGAAAGAAAGATAGATCGTTGACAATGTGCATTGACTATTGTCAACTAAACAAGGACACCATACAGAATAAGTATCCCTTTCCTAGGATAGATGATCTATTTGACCAACTTCGGGGTGTCACTTGTTTCTCAAAGATAGACCTCAGATCAGGCTACCACCAGTTGAAAGTGAGAGAATATGACATACCCAAAACTGCTTTCTGAACCCGGTAGGTCACTTTGAGTTTCTTGTCATGTCCTTTAGTATGACCAATGCTATTGTAGTATTTATGGACTTGACAAACAACGTGTTCAAGTGGTATTTGGACATATTTGTTATTGTCCTTCAAACTCTTAAGGAGAAGGAGCTATATGTTAAATTTACAAAGTGTGAGTTCTGGCTTGCGTCCATGGCATTCTTAGGCCATATTATTTCTGGAGATTGTATATGAGTCAATTCACAAAATATTGAAGCAGTTAAGAACTGGCCATGGCCCATATCCCCGATTGATATCATAAGTTTCTTAGGTTTGGCCGGCTATTATCGTAGATTTGTTGAAGGGTTCTTATCCATATATTCACCATTGACTAAACTAATTCAGAAGAAGGTTAAGTTTCAATGGTCAGATGCTTGTGAGAAGAGTTTTCAAGAGTTGAAAACAAAATTGACTATTGCTCCAGTGTTATCCCTACCTAAAGGAACATATGGGTTTGCTATCTATTGTGATGCGTGTAGAGTGTGATTAGGATGTGTATTGATGCAGAAGGGAAAAATGATAGCTTACACTTTTAGACAACTCAAGATTCATGAGAGTAACTACCTGAATCACGACCTTGAGTTGGAAGCCGTAGTATTAACTCTCAAGATTTGGCGTTATTATCTTTATGGCGTACATATTTATGTGTTCACAGATCACAAGATCCTTCAGTATGTGTTTACTCAAAAAGAGTTGAACCTGAGGCAGATGAAATGGATTGAATTGCTTAAGGATTATAACATGAGCATTCTCTACCACCCGGTAAACCTAAAATTATTGTTGATGCTTTTAGCCTGTTATCTATGGGGAACATTGTCCATGTAGAAGAGGGAAAGAAAGAATTGGCCAAAGAGGTACATAGACTTGCACATTTTGGAGTTTAACTTATCGACTCTAGTGAGGGTTGTACAATGGTTCGGAATAGAGCTAAATCATCTCTAGTTGAGGAGGTGAAAGAAAATCAAGATCAAGATTCTATTCTTCTCCAACTAAAAACTGATGTTCATAAGTAGAAGGTAATAAATTTTTCCAAAGAGGTAGATGGAGTGTTGAGATATCAAGAAAGATTGTGTGTTCTAAGCATTGATGACATTCAAGAGAGGATCATGGCAAAGGCTCATAATTTTAGGTATTCTATCTTTCAAGTTTCTACAAAGATGTACCATGACTTGAGAGAGGTATATTGGTTGAGTGGAATGAAAAGGGATATAGCAGAGTTTGGGTCTAAGTGCCCAAACTGCCAACAAGTTAAAGTTGAGCACTAGAAGCCTTGTGGAGTAGCCCAGAATATTGAGATTCCAGAATAGAAATGGGAGATGATAAATATGGATTTTATTACAGGTCTACCACGGTCTCGCAGAAAGCATGAATCTCTATGGATAATTATGGACAGAATGACCAAATCAGCCCATTTATTGCCAATTAAGACTATGGACACCACAGAAGATTATGCCAAACTATATCTTAGAGAGATTATTAGACTATATGGAGTTCCTTTGTCTATCATTTCATATAGGGGAGCTTAGTTCACTGCTCAATTTCGAAAGTTATTCTAAAAAGGTTTGGGTTCGAGAGTGAACCTTATTATTGCTTTTCACCCGCAAATAGATGGTCAGTCAAAACGTACAAATTAGATGTTGAAGGATATGTTGAGAGCCTTTGTTATCGACTTCAAAGGTAATTGGGATGATCATTATCTCTTATTGATTTTACATACAATAATAGCTTTCATTTGAGTATTCAAATGACTCCCTATGAAGCTCTGTATGGCAAAAGATATAGATCACCGATCAGGTGGTTCGAGGTAGGTGAGGCTGAGTTGATTGGACCAGACTTGGTTCATAACTCTATAATGAAAGTAAATATCATCTAGGAGAGGTTGAAAACTATGAAAAGTCACCAGAAATCCTACACTGATGTTAGGAGGAGGGATTTGAAGTTCAAAGTGCATGATTGGGTATATTTGAAAGTTTCACTCATGAAGGGTGTGATGAGTTGTAGAAAAAAAAGGAATCTTAGTACCTACTATATTAGTCTTTATAAGATTATGAAGAGGGTTGGTAACGTAACCTATGAATAGGAATTGCCCCTAGAGTTAGCAGTTATACACCCCGTGTTTCACATTTCTATGTTTAAGAAATGTTTAGGAGATCCTTCACGTGTTGTCCCAACGAAGAGTATTGGGGTGAAAGAGAGTTTAAGTTATGAAGAGGTCCCAATTCAAATTTTTGATCGCCAAGTTTGCAAATTAAGAACCAAGGAGGTAGCATCCATCAAAGTTTTATGGCGGAATCAATTTGTTGAAGAGGCTACATGGGAAGCTGAAGAGGATATGAAAGTTAGATACCCCATCAATTTGTGCCTCCTAATGATGATGTCGTTGGTAATGTTCCCTTTTCCTATCTTTGATTTATGGTTCATACCGAATTTGAGTATTAGATATGTATTCATGAGTTTGAGTAGTTGATTGTACAAATATATGATTGTTGAGTTCTTGATTGTAATCGTTCCTTGTGTAAAACCGTAGCTTAGTCTTTATTTGAGGATGAATGATCCCAAGGGGGAGATATTGTAACACCCTATTTTATTCTAGCCTAGACTAAGTTTAAGGACCATGAGAAAGATTGGAGAATTAGACTGAACAATGGACTAAGAGGGAGGTCTATGATTCATAGACTATACGAGTCGTAGGAATAACTCATAGGCCTCTCAAACACTTAGTAAAATTTTGATTCGGAGAACCCTTTCTATGACTGCCTTTACGAGTTTAATGACTCCTACTAGTCATAGAAATGACTTATAGAAGTACCTGACACATAACCAAAATTCTAAGGTTGAAAGTCATTCCTATGAGTTAAATTGACGAGTCGTCGAAGTTTTGATGAGTTGTAGAAATGACCCGTAGAGGAACTTCAGAGACTTATTTTTGCAGGTTTATGAGAAACCTGCAGGTGAGTGGAGCCTACGGCTTGTCGAGTCTTTGAGGACTCATAGAACTGAGTCGTAGACAACTATTTCTTCTAGACCAATTTCATGATTGAAGACGACGCTACGTAGAAGTCTCTATGTGTTGCAATGACGACTCATAGGTGAAAAATTTCAAGATTTCAGTGAGGGTAAATTGGTCGTTTCCCACCCCTCTTAGACTAAAACCCTGACATTTTAGGACTACATTAAGACCCTTCAGAATATCCTTAACGTATAAACCTTTCATTAACACTTAGATTATTTAAGAGAGAGGATTTGAGAAGAGGAGAAAGGATAGGGTTCAAGTTCTTCAAGAGAGGTCTTTGAACTCTTGGTTGTTCTTTGAGTCCAGGTATGTAAGGCTAAAGTAAAACATGGATTTTGTTCCTCCATGTGCCCATGATTGTAATACATTGATTGTTTATGCATTGAGTCTCCATGATTGTATTTCTTGAGAAATTCTTATCTTAAAAATATACATGTTTTTATTGATTATTGATGAAATATTGATTTTCTATGAATTAATTCCTTAAACACATGATTTGAGCTACTTGTTTACTTAAACCCTAATGGCATGTTAATTGATATTGAATTGTATACATCTTAAGATTAAGTCTAAATCCTTGAATTGTGAATGTACGATTGTGATTGGAATATGAGTATGATGATATTATTAATAGTCATAACAAATTGATAGTCCTGAATATTTTCATAAATGATTGTCTAAAACCTCTCTTAACTAAATGATTGAGAATGATTGGGAAATTGATCGGTTGAAAGGATTGATTTGATAGAATGAATAAGTTAGAAAGAGTCCAAAAGAGATTTACTGATTTGGTTTGATTTGTATTGATTATCTTATGAACTTGAGTCTCGGAGGAGTATCATATACCAAATTGGGTAAGACTAAGTAATAACTCAAACCCAATAACTACATCGCCAAATATAGGAGAGGATTGAACCGTTAAAGTCGAATGTTTCCCAAATTATTACCCTAAAATGATAGGACTTGATTGGTTATGGATCCATGATTGTTGATTCATTCTTACCCTAGCAAGGTAAGGACGGACATGGAAATAATGTCAGCTTGTTGTACTATCACTAGCTCATAAGTGATGGTTATCGAATAAAAAAACTTCCATATTGGCCTTGATAGTACTCTAATTCGATTAGATTAGAATATATATTGGATTGGATTATGTATGATTGGTCTTGGTCTAAATCTTATTCTTGTTTAGATTTAGGACATCTTGATTGAGTTGTTCATTCTTCTGATTTGAGATTATGAATTGATTTGATTCTAACCTGATGCATATTTCATTATGCTATTTTACAAACTCTTACATTTATTGTACTGACATCCATTTGGGCCTACATTATTTCATGATCTAGAGACAAGCACTAGAGATCATCAACAAGTGCATCATAACAATCTAGGTGGTGCCAATGACAGGTTCATGGATTGGAAGAGGTTTGATTGTGATAGAACTGATGATTTGACAAGGTTCCAAATAAGACTTGTGGATATGATTTGATTGAGTTGATTGAATGGATTTTTATGAGCATTGAGTCTTGGGAGGAGTATCAAGCATCGAATTGGGTAAGAGTAAGTAATAACTCGAATCCAATAACTACGTCGCCAAACGTAGGGGGTATTGAACCGTTAAAGTCGGATGTTTCCCCAAAATTATTGTCCTGACATTATAGTATTTGGTTGGATTGGATCTATGATTAGTTGATTCGTTCATATCCTAGAAAAGTATGAACGGACGTGGCAATAACGTCGGTTTGTTGTACTGTCACTGGCTCATAAGTGATAGTTGTCAGATAAGAGAAACTCCCATATAGGTCTTGATAGTACTCTGAGTCGGATTGGTTGAATTGTATGTGATTGGTCTTGTCTAAACCATATTCTTGGTTAGGCTTAGGACGCTTGATTGAGTTGTTCTTCTTTCTGAGTTGAGATTCCGAGTTGGTTTGATTCTCTCTAATGTTGTTTCATTCGGCCATTTTACATACTCGTACATTCCATGTACTGACGCCATTTGGCCTGCATCATTTTATGATGCAGAGACAGGTACTCGAGATCATCAACCGGCGCATCGTTGAAGATCCACTTACTTCTAGCTAGTTGGTGAGTCCTCTCAGTTTCCAGAGGATACCGAGATTTTCTTTATCGTTTTGATTTATTTCTCTTGTTTTAATTTTGGTAGACATGGACTTGTCATTGGAACCCCTTGGACTATTGATAGAGGCTTCATAGGCTAGAGTGTGGAAGTGTTGAATTGTTCGTTTGACTAGTTTTATTCTAGCTGGTTATTGATTTAATAGTTGTTTGGCCTTTGGCCCTAAAATTATGGATAGTAGTCCTATAATAGAGTCTTCCGCCGATAGAATGTGATTGAATGAAAGTGTGACTAGACTAAGTGGTTCGCTTGAAGGCCAGAAATGGCTTTCGAGTGCCGGCCACGTCTAGGGTACCCTCCCGGGGCGTGACATCACTAGCCCTACCTTCGGCAACTTAATGAATCCTTGAATTTCTCTTTACTCTATGTGACATGTTTTGCAGGTATAAAAATGTAAAAGATGAGGAACATAAATGAGACAGATTTGGATGATTCTAAAGCTAAAAAGTTCAGGAGAAATGATTTACATTATGATAACGATCCCATTAGGGGCACTGGTTTATCGAATAGAGGATCAGAAAGATTAGAGATAAATATAGATAAATGCACCCAAAGCTTGATTTATTTAAAAATTTGGCTTTAGGAAAATATCAATAAAGTTATTCTTTGGATGTGACAGTAAAGACTCCCTTAAGAGGAGGAAATGGAGTGAATGTCAGAATTTTGAGACACAACCTCCCTCAGATATTATAGAAGAGACATATGATAACGGCTGTAAGAAAGAAAACAAAGCAAGGGTCTCCAAGTCCGCGGGAAAAGACTCCAGCTAGTGGAGGGACTGATGGGAAAGGTAAGAAGGTGTAATACCCCAGAAATTATTTTTTCCGCCAAGACTTGAATCGTTCTTCTTGTGTGTGTAGGATTGAACTCGATGACTTGTAATTTTATATATGAGTTAGTATCAATTCCTAAATATTTGAAGTGTATTAGATGTGTTTTAGGATCATAAGATATCTCTAACACCAAGCCGAGTCCAAAAAATTCCAATCGATTAAGTTTTAGGATGAGTTTGTATAAGGGTCAATTTCAAACGACCATATCTCTTATTGGATGGCCCAGGACCTATCAAATTAAAGGTCTTTGAGTTTTTTTTTCTAATACCACCAAGATTGCAATTTTTGGAGTTATGAGTCAAAAGTTATGACCATTTTTCTATAGACTATCACTGCAGCAATTTCAGACCAAGGGCTACAGTGGCGCTCAGTGCCGCTATAGCGCCCGAAACTAGCTCAGTAGTTTGGGTGCTGGCGCGGCGCGCCAGCTATAGCTCCAGTAGGGATTTTAGCCTATTTTCCAGATATTTGATGAAGGACAACTTGGACATTTTCCCTAAATGTATATACACAAACTTGGACATGTTTGGGGGTCATTTCTTTAGTCTTTCACCTCCCAAAAACCCTAATCTTCATCCTCTTCTCTCTCAAATCATCTCCAACAAAAATTTCTCTCAAAAGCTCAAGGATTCAAGCTTCCCATTGAAGACCTAACATCAAGGTTTCTTCAAAATCTACCCTAAGGTGTGTAAGGCTAACCTAAAATATGGATTGAGTTCTTCCATATTCCCCATAGATGTGTTGGATGAAAATGGTGAAAAGCTTGAACCTTCTATGAAGATTTTCTTGAAATTTTCCTAAACTCTAGAATATATTTATATGCTAGTAATTGATCGATGATTTTCATGACTTGAATTATTGAATAATTATCTTTCATATTTATTTCATAAACCGTAGCTATATATTGACTACAAATGAATTTTTGTCTATAAATTCATATGTATTGATGGTGTTCTTGAGTTGAGTTTTGTTGAGAGTATGGATTCATGTATTCATTCACATGAACCCAAGATGAGATTTCTTTTTGTCATAATTGTCTTGAGGTTGAGATAGATGGTTTTTGTGTATATGTATTGATTGGAATGAAAAGAATGAATTGGGATAGTTATGAATGTGAATGGCATAAAAAGGAACGAAATCTTGGTAGAGCTAGAATGTCCTTTAGTCTCTATAAATTGAACATAGAATTAAATAAGTATTTTGGAGCAAGATGTTTGATGATGATGTGAATGATGGTTATCTTTAACATAGGTAGAATGATTGATGAAGAGTTATGTTGATGATGACGTTTGAGATGAAATGGATTGGAGTCTATTGTGACTACATGATATGTGATTTGCATAATTTGATTTGATTGGAGTCATATGAGTATAGATGATTTTATGAAGGAGTTTTAAATAAATGATTTGTGAATATTTTTGCATAAACTATTTATATACTATTTTGAGTTTAAAGAATGATTATTTTCATCTTTGATTTAAAAAGAGTTTAAGCATGAGTTGGGTTTGAGAAGTCTCTAAATTATCATATTTGAACATGAGTATTTTGAGTATAAAAGAGTTGAGCATTTTTACATAAAAATGTCTATTTTGAGTTGAGTTGAGGAGTTGAAATTATGTTTTAAACGCATCTAATATTTTCTGCATTCATTGAGTTAAGATGGTATCAAATTCAAAAAGAAGAGTTGATGATTGAGATGAGTTGATTGTGAATGAAGGTCCAATTAGATCCGATTGAATGAGTTTTGAAAAGAGTCTAATAAGACTAAATGAGTTGATTTAAAATTAAGTCCTAAGAGACTAAATGAGTATTTTGAGTATTACTCACTTGATAGATATGAGCATATTGAGTCTTGGGAGGAGTATCGAGAACCGAATTGGGTAAGAGTATAGTCCATACTCGAACCAATAACTGCGTCGTCAAATATAGGAGAGGATTGGACCGTTAAAGTCGGATGGATCCATGATTGTTGACTCATTCTTATCCTAGCAAGGTATGAACGGATGTGGCAAAAACGTTGGCTTGTTGTACTATCACTTGCTCATATGGAGATGGTTTTCAGTTAGAGAAATCCCAATTGAGTGGATTGTGATTGATATGATTAGTTTGATTGAGAATGTATTTGATTGAGTTGATTTGTAAAACATTGCTAAATTCTAATTTGCATATCTATTGAATTGAGTCCTTTGACTTGATTGTTGAGTTGATTGTATGTGATTGGATTGGATTAGACGATATGTGATTGGATTGGATTGGATTAGATGATATGTGATTGGATTAGATTAGACGATATGTGATTGGATTAGATTGGATGGTCTGTGATTGAATTGTAAATGATTGGATTGTACATGATTGGATCGGATTGTATATGATTGGATTGGATCAGATTATATGTGATTGGATTGGATCGGATTATATATGATTGGATTGGATCGAGTTGTATATGATTTGATTGAACTATATTGTACATGATTGGATTTGATTGGATGGTATATGATTAGTCTCTGTCTAACCTGTATTCTTACTTTAGACTTATGACACCTTGATTGAGTATCTCTTATCTTTATGACTTGAGATATTTGAACCGGTATTGTTTCATTCTGCCATATTACATACTCGTACATTCCACGTACTGACGTCCATTTGGACCTGCATCATTTCATGATGTAGATACAGGTTTAAGAAATTATCAATAGGCGCACCATTGAGGATCTATTTACACTCAGCTTATTGGTGAGTCCTCCCCTACATTCGGAGGACACCACTTATGTTATTCTTGCGTTGAGTTTAGTCTTTTTTATTCTAATTTGAGGTAGCCATGAACCTGTCATTGGCACCAATTAGATAGTAGTGATAGATGCTTCATAAACTAGATAGTGATGTATCGATTGAGTATTTTAAATTCCTTGAATTGTTCTTGTCAAACTATTTAACGACATAGATTGGAGTTGGATTTGTTGGCCCATGGCCTTTGTTCTTCGAGATAGATTGTTGAATGGGATTTGCCCACTTAATTACCTATTTATTTTAAGTATTTCCGCTGATTGAATAAATGAACGGATGTGTGATCAGGTCAAGTGGTTCGCTTGGGAGCCAGAAATGGTTTCTGAGTGTCGGCCACGTCTAGGGTACCCTCCCGGGGCGTGACAGAAGGGAGAGTGAGTCGGACAAGATCTAGATAGCTTTGTGTCTCAGCGTAATGCAGATGCTGAAGATTCTTCAAAAAGGGATTTGACTGCTTTGCAGCCTTCTATTACAACCACTTTGAGCTTTTCTAAAGTGTCTGGTTCATATAAGAACAGACTAAAAACAGAAATTAGCAACCGATAAATTTTATAGATAAACAACAAAATTCATTGCTAATCTTATTTAGTGACGGATTATTGTAAATTTTGTTAGCTATGAAGCTCATAATTAATTCCAAGTTTTTTTTTTGTAGTCGACCCCCCTCCTCCCCTTGACTGATCAACCTTTTTCTTTTTTTGGATCAGGTGTGTATTAGGAGTATTTTGACAAGGAAGAACTTGCAAGAATTGATTGCCTCAAAGAGTGGAACAAGATCCAGAACACTTACCCTATCTGCAAGAGGAGAGTGGCGTTTATTTGCCATTTTAATGCTTCTCTCTTTTAAACCAACAATCTATGCCAAGTTCGGAACTATTTTTGATACTTCTCTCGATAATTATTGATCTATACTCCCTAGTTTGCTAGGCTATATACACTGGATTGTTTCCCTATCCTTGTAATGTTGATAAGCATAATTGTGTATCTATTGACAACATAAAACGTACACACATACACGCAAAATTTTATGTTGCTTCATTTAAAATGTGATATAACTGCCTAATTTATTATCTTAATTTTCAGAGTTGTGTGCTTTTCATATGAATACATGTATATACATGTCTATGTTTTTAACTACATAATTATACGTAAACACATGCATGTAAATCGTTATAAGCATGTAGTATATCTAATAGCGATGTACTCTCTCTCATTCCAAAATATTTCAAAGTTTTTCTTTTCACCTTTCTTTAAGTAAATCTTCTATTCCAAAATATGCACTTTAATTTTAGACAAATTTAGTGGAGTATGATATTAGAACAATCTTATTTTTTCTAAAACTCGAGTGTCCTGCTCAGTTATTTTACCCTACAACATGTACTGAATGTTGTTGCTTTATTGTCAAAAAAAAAAATGGAGTGTTCTTAATTGAAATCGATCGGAACTCAGGATTCTAAGTTCATGCATAGAAGAATTCAAGATTTAAACTTAATCAATTCAACCTTTAAGTCTTTAAGATTCATAATAATCTCATTGTACATTTGAAATTAATTGTTCACAATTAGATGTTCTTTTTGAATTTCTAGTAGTTTTAGTTGTTTTTCATGTATATATTTGTGTTTCATATCGGAAATATTGGGTTCTGTTGCATCTATAGAACATACGCACTATCCGCCGCAGACAACATGTCCTTTAAAAATTATCTTAAATTGCGACCAAACAGAAAGATTTACTGTCCTCAAACGGTGTAAAAAGAAACCATTCGGGAACCCCAAATTGTACTACTAATTCTCCTACTGATGAAAATGGCCATCAGCTGGTGAGCCCGCCAAGTAGCTCAATCGTGGAGAAGCAGAGACGTAAACAAAAGGAGAAGAGAAGATCGGTTGAGAATCATCCTGATGGGGGTATATCTTAAGCTGTCGTATTTTGAACTTGATGAAATCCTTGAATTTCTCGTTACTTTATGTGACATGTTTTGCAGGTATAAAAAATTCGAAGATGAGGAACATAAATGAGACAGATTTGGATGATTCTAAAGCTAAAAAGTTCAGGAGAAATGATTTACATTATGACGTCAATCCCATTGGGGGCACTGGTTTATTTAACAATGTATCAGAAAAGGTCACGTAGCGAAAGGTTGATTCATTGAACAAATTGGTTTTAGAAAAAAAATCCAAAAATCCATTCTGTAATGACCCATCCCGTCGTAATGGATAGGCCAAGGAAAAAGAAATTTGAGCCAGAAATCTTTGGGTATCAACTTAGAAAATTTGAGTCAAGGCCAGACTTGGATGAATTCTGAGTCAGGTGAAGTCTAGAGTAACCCGATAATAAGTGGGGTGTAGAATCGGCAATCAAATTGAGTTAACTGATAGCCAAGATTATACGGAGTTGTTATGACTTCACAGAATCGCATTTGGATGAGTAAAACTCCCGAAATTTGATTTGGCATGAAGGGTATGAATTAAGATGTCATGGGATGAGGGTGTGTTGTGAAATGGGAGTTTTGAGCTCAAGTTTCGAGCTCTCTATTTTTGTCCAACCCACTAGAGCGGGGCCGCCAGAGTGGGATGGTCCTGCTGTGGTGGGACAGTCGCGAACTTAAGTCGGAAAAAAACTCCAAAACAATTTATTTTATTTCCACTTTTTCCTTGAAAGACCAAAAATGACCTAGGGAGATTTCCTACTGGTTTCCACCCCAATTTGTGCCAAAGGTATGTAAATTACTCCCTAAACTTGTAAATTGATTTCCAGAACCCATAAATTACGGTGGGTGATCTTGAGGGAGGGTTTTAGCTAAAAAACTAATAGTGGAAAATAGCCCTAGAATGGGGGTTAGGATCATGAGTTTGGCCTAGGATGAGAATTGTGTTATAATTCATATTAGTTAGGCTATTTTAATTTGTTGATCCTTTATATATGTTTACTGTTTTTAGACCAATAACAAATGGAACCAACCCAGAAAGGGAAAGCTCTTGCACCTTAGAGTTGTTGTAGCTTGAATTCGAGGTAAGTGATAGTTTTGTTTCCTGTATGTGTTTCATGTACTTGCTAAATTACTTCATTGTATGTATATGTGTATATGAATAGGGAAGCATGGTATGAACTATGTGAAATGATCACTACTGGCCTATTTTGTGATGAACCTATTCTTGGTGATATAATGTTAACTATTGTTCGTAATTTGTGATTGCTTTATTTGTTTGGATCGAGTGTCAAGTTCCAACACATAATTGGATCGAGTGTCACATTCCGATACACATTTAGATTGGGTGTCACACTCCGACACAAATCTCGGATCGGGTGTCAAGTTTCGATACATAATAAATGTTTACAAGTGCCATGAGAGGACCCTTATGTGAAATTGCATGATATTGGGATTGATGAATGTGTTCTTGTTGAGTAATGATTGAGATGAAAATGGTTAAGTTATTCTGTATATATATATGTGCTTACTACCAGTACACTGTTGTTTTGTGTACTGATACTATACTTGCTCTGTCTCTGTTGAGTATACGGCATATTCATCCGGCTGCGAAGAGACCTCGCTTAGAGGAGTGATAGTTGTTTGAGTTCAAGGGTGATCTAATTCTTTCAGGCTGTCGTGGACTCTCTTTTATTCCTAGTCCTTCTTCCGGAATTTAGATGTTCGGACACTGACTTAATCTTTAATGACTTTATTTTGGGGATTGCATTTCCTTTCTAGACTTGTTAGTTGTTTAGAATTTTGGTATGATTGATTTTTAGTTCCTAGGAGAATTTTCCGCATGTTTGGATTGATAACTAGATATTTCAGAGTTTATGGGAACTCAACCTATGTTTTGTTAATTAAACCTGCTTCCGCATTTTAAAATTATTTATATATTGCGATTGTTGTTAGTTGGATTATAGTAATGGTTCTCCAAGCGGAGAATTAGTGTGGGTTCTAGACACAGTGGGTCGGGGTCGTGACACAATCTTTGGATGTGCTAACAAAGACTACCTTAAGATGAAATGGAGTGAATGCCAGAATCTTGAGACAAGACCTCCTCCGGGTATTATAGAAGAGACATGTGATAACGCTGTAAGAAAGAAAAGAAAGAAAGTCTCCAAGTCCGTGGAAAAGACTCCAGCAGAAGCGGAGCTAGTGGAGGGACTGATGGAAAAGTTAAAGGTAAGAAGGGAGAGCGAGTCGGACAAGATCTAGATAGCACTCTGTCACAACGTAGTGCAAATGCTGAAGATTCTTCAAAAAGGAATTTGTCTGCTTTGCAGCCACTTCGAGCTCTTCTAAAGTGTCTAGTTCACATAAGTATAGACTAAAAACAGAAATTAGTGATCGATATATTTTATAGCTAAACAACAAAATCCATTGTTAATCTAATTTAGTGACAGATTATTATAATATTTTGTTAGCCATGAACCATTTTAACAATGGTTAACGATGAAGTTAATAACAATTTGACAATGGTTAACGATTATGAATGTGTGCCTTATGAGGAGTATTTTGACAATGAAGAATTTGCAAGAATCGATTGTGGCCAGATAAACCATATTGATTACCTCAAAGAGTGAAACAAGATCCAAACACTTTCTCCATTGACAAGAGGAGAGTGAAGGTTATTTGCCATTTTACAACGAGAATCAGTTTACTTCGTAACTTGCCTGCATCTAATGAACTTAGTTCAGGCTCAGTTAACTAATTTTTGTGGCGTGAATCATGTTGTTTTGACAAAGCTTTAAAAAATTGAGCAAAACTTGAAAATAAGAAAATGTTCTCAAGTTGAAGTAACTTTGGTGCATTTTTCTAGCCTTTTCAAAGTTAAACATAACTTAGTACTCATGTTGCATGTTTTGAATGCATGATATACGACATATTTGATTTTTATTGATATTTAATGTAGATTTTGAAGTCGTTGTCTTATTTAGTTCTTGATATAATTATTGATCTATATTGTCCAATTTGCTGGCTATATGCACTGGATTGTTTGCCTATCCTTGTAATTAATAAGCATAATTGTGTTTGTATTGACAACATAAAGCTTACACACATACACGCAAAGTTTTAGGTTGCTTCATTTAGAATGTGATATAACTGCCGAAAGTATTATCTTGATTTCCAAAGCTGTGTGCTTGATAGGTAAACACATGTATGTGAATCATTATTAGCATTTAGAATCTAATAGAGATGTACTTTTTCTCATTCACAAATATTTCAAAGTGTTTCTTTTCACCTTACTTTAAGTAAATCTTCTACTCCAAAAAAAATGACCTTAAATTTTAGGGAAATTTAGTGGAGTATCATATTAGAACAATATTTGTTTTCTTAAACTCGAGTATCCTACTCAGTTATTTTAACCTACAATATGTACTGAAAGTTATTGCTTTATTGTCTGAAAAATCAAAAGATGGAGTGTTTTATGGGGCATGAAAAGTTTCTCATTATAATTGGTTCATAATTGCTTACTTGAAATCAGAACTCGGAATTCTGACATCATGCATAGACGAATTTAGAATTTAAACTTGATTTATTCGGCATTTAAGATTGTTAACATTAAACTCATAATACATTTGAAATTTCGCGTTCAATATTAGATATTGTTTTAGGATTTTTAGTAGTTTTTGACATTGTATATCTATGTTTCGTGCTGAAAAAATGCAAAGAAATATTTCCTGCCAAAACGCGACCTGGATTAGTTCTTCTTCTGCCTTTGGGACAAGATGTACCTGATTGGCTCAGGAACCAATCGAGCTATTAGTCGATTTTCTGTGAATTAATCCTTTTCCTACTAAATTAATCCTTTTCCTACTAATCTAGATTTTTGGAGTGATCCTTTAATGTAGATTTTGAATACCTCCTTTATTTTCGCTGTGTTATTTAGTTCTTGATATAATTATTGATCTATATCGTCCAGTTTGCTAGGGTTTATGCACTAAATTGTTTGCCTATCTTTATAATATTCATAAGCATAATTGTGTATGTATTGACAACATAAAATGTACCACAAATATGCAAAATTTCTGCTGCTTCATTTAGGATGTGATAATAACTGCCAAATTTATTATCTTAATTTCCAGAATTATGTGCTTTCTATATGAATACATGTATATGTCTATATATGTAGCTACATAATTGTAGGTAAACGCATACATGTGAATCGTTATAAGCGAGTGGTATCTAGTAGCGATGTACTCTCTCTTATCCCAAAATATTTCATAGTTTTTCTTTTCACCTTTTTAGAAGTAATTCTTCTACTACAAAATAACATCCTTAAATTTTAGGTAAATTTAGTGAAGTATCGACCACTACATAAGTAGTCATTCGTCCAGGAGAGAAGCAAGCTATCTTTCTTTTATCCCTTTCCTGGGCAGGGAAGATAACGAAAATGGACCGCAGATGATAGTCGTGGTTGATTTTGATTCGAGGATCTTACGAGCCGGAGTGAACTCTTCTATCGTGAGGCATTTTCTCTGGCAGTCCCCCTCCCCCCGGGTCCATTGTACTGGAGCGATTCGAGAAGAACGATTAGGCGCATATTCTATCCTTTCAACAATGTCTATAGACGAAGTGCTTCGTTTCAGATCATTTCTTCGCTGCAATTGCTTCGATCCACCCCCTCAATGAAAAACCGTAATACGCCCTAGCAGACTTTTCTGTACTCAAAGTGAATTGTACTAGAGCAATATTTTTTTTAATCTAAAACTCGCATATCATGCTCAGTTATTTTACCCTACAAAATGTACTGAAACTTGTAGCTTTATTTTCTAAAAAAATCAAAAGATGGAGTGTTTTGTGGGGCATTAGAAGTTTCTCATTATAATTGGTTCATGATTGCTTACTTGAAATCGGAATTCAGGATTCAGACATCATGCATAGGCGGATTTAGGTGTTGACATCATTGTTTCTTATTCTTCTTTTAATTGGGTTTGAGACACTTGAGTCGAGGGTCTTTCGGAAGCAGCATCTCTACCTGCTCGAGGTAGTAGTAAAGTCTACGTACACTCTACCCTTCCCAGACCCAACTTAGTAGATTTCACTAGTTATGTTGTTGTTGTTGTAGTAGTTCAACCTTAAGTCTTTAAGATTCTTAATGATAAACTCATTGTACATTTGAAATTATGTGTTCACAATTAGCTATTCTTTTCGAATTTCTAGTTGTTTTTCACGTATATCCGCCTCCGACAACATGTCCATAAAAATTGCTTATCCAAAATTGGATCTTGGGATTCTGGCATCATGTAGAGATAGATTTAAGATTTAAATGTGATTTATTCGGCGTTTTAAATTGTCAACACTAAACTCATAATGCATTTGAAATTACACGTTCAATATTAGATATTGTTTTTGGATTTTTATTAGTTTTTCACATTATATATCTATGTTTCGTGTCGGAAAAATGGGAAGAAATATTTCCTGCCAAAACGCGACATGGAGTTACTGTTATTCACATGCCTTCGGAACAAGTACCCGAATGGCTTTCTGTGAAATTAAGAAAGGAAATTGTCGTCCTCCTTACCTGTATCAATAATATTTGGGGAAAACAAAATAGGGTTTACATGTGCGTGTCACAGTCCTACAAGGAAAAGGATTTGGTCTAGGAAAAAGTTTCCAAAAACATTATGCATAAGTAGAATATAACAAGGAAAGGAAAGACGGTTTATGCCTTAAAATAGTAATCCAACAAGTTCTCGTAATCCTTTTCCCATAACAATAATGACTTTCTATTCTATATATAATATAATACTTAACAGTACACTACATTAATATCACACACAAAAAAATTCATTGATCGAACGTTTGGTCTATAAGAAGGAGAAGAAGAAGAGGGCTGTGTCCATTCGAGCGTATATCGATGGAGGATAGTATAAGCTCACACTATAGTATTAATAGTGTCATTCTTCCTTCTCTTGGCGCCCATAGTAATAGCAAAATTAAGCTCCGTCACTACATCATCTCCCCCTCTAATCCCCATTACAAGGCTTGGCATGTATTTTTGGTGCTTCTTGTTTTCTACACAGCATGGGCATCACCTTTTCAGTTTGGATTTCTAGAAAGACCTCAAGGACTTATTGCCATCTTAGATAACATAGTTAATTGCTTTTTTGCCATGGACATTATCCTTACATTCTTTGTTGCCTATCTGGATAAATCAACTAACACTATGATTGATGACCCAAAGCACATCGCTTTAAGGTACACAAAATCCAGGTTTATCTTTGATTTCATATCCACCATACCTTTTGAAGCATTGCCCCACATTCTTCAATCATATGGATACTTGAGTATGCTTCGTCTCTGGCGTCTCAGAAGAGTCAGTGCCATGTTTGTGAGAATGGAGAAAAACAGCAACTTCAATTACTTTGGGGTTCGAGTACTCAGGCTTATATGTGTCACTCTATTTGCTGTTCATTCTGCTGGCTGCTTCTACTACTTTCTTGCTGCTCGAAATAAAGACACCAGTAAAACATGGCTTTCACTGGGAAATCTTAATGATAGGAGCATCTGGGATCTCTATATAATGTCTCTGTATTGGTCCATTACAACGCTTACAACAACTGGCTATGGGGATTTGCATGCTGTTGCTACAGAGGAAATGATATGCACCATGGTTTACATGCTATTCAACCTCGGGCTGACTGCATATCTTATTGGAAACATGACCAACTTGGTTGTCCATGGAACCAGTAAGACACAGAAATTTAGGGATGCTATTCAAGCTGCCTCAAGCTTTGCACAGAGGAATAAGCTGCCTGTTCGACTTGAAGAACAGATGCTAGATCACTTGTCTTTGATGCACAGAACGGATTCAGAAGGTCTGCAGCAGCAAGAAACTCTTGAAACACTACCCAATGCTATTCGTTCTGCTATTTCACATCATCTATTCTATTCACTGGTGGATAAGGCCTACTTATTCCACGGGGTATCAAATGACTTACTTTTTCAACTGGTTTCTGAGATGAAGGCCGAGTATTTCCCTCCAAAAGAGGATGTCATTTTGCAAAATGAAGCATCTACAGATCTCTACATTCTGGTAAATGGAGCAGTGGATCTTATATCACACAGGAATGGCATGGATCAGGTAGTTGGCGAGTTGAAGGCAGGGGATGTTTGCGGAGAAGTTGGTGTTCTTTGCTGTAACCCTCAACTATTTACTGTTCGAACCAAAAGAATATCCCAACTGCTACGCTTGGATCGTACTTCATTTTTCAACATCGTTAAAGCAAATATAGGAGACGGGACAATAATCATAAACAATCTCCTTCAGCATTTGAAAGAGCAAACGGACCCAATGATGACAGAAGTATTAGCAAATATAGAACATATTTTCACTCCTGAAGAAACAACATCACTAGCTAGAGAAACTGGTTCATCCAACGGCAGATCGAGAAGAAGGGCTAGTTTCTTTCAGGATTCACTGATAGGATTTGTGTCTGCACACGATGGAGGAGGAAGTAGCCCGGATTATTCTTCAACTAAAATTAGCAATTCAAGAATATCAGGGAGAATAACCATCAGTTGTCCAGAGAAAGCTCATATGTGTAAAAGGGTTGTGCTTTTGCCAGATTCCATTCAAGAGATACTTAATATCGGTGCTGAGAAATTTGGCATCTCTCTCACGAAAGTACTAACTGAAGATGGAGCACTTATTGAGGACATTGAAGTAATAAGAGATGGAGATCATCTAGTTCTTGCTACATCAGAAGATTAAACAAAGCTCAATCGTACATATTTCAGAAATGAATCTGATTGACCTGTAAATTTTGTATAGTATATGATAGATTACTATCAAGGCAATGTAATTACCGCACAGAGGAATTCTAGTCATTGAAGAAATTGGAAGAAAATGTATAAAGTTTTACACATAACAAAATTTTCTCCTCAATTATATACAACTAGTGTACACTAAATATCTTGATATTTGTAGGATCATTACGAACTTTAAAATTTTCACCCACTCACCTAACATTGGTGTTGGAGTATGCCCCAATATAAACACCCCCCTTGACGATGAAGGCTTCTTTAATCCACATGACCTGTTCACAAATCAGATGTTCTGATTTGGTGGACGAGAAGCTGTTAATGTTTATATTACTTGGTCACAACCAGATAGGCTGTCAATATTAATACTGCAAGTGGTTGTTTGAAGACTTATTTCATTATGTTAGACAGTATTACTCTTCTTTATTCTACTCCTCCTCTGCTTTACGGAGCAGGATTTTGTCCATTTTCAAAAAAATAAAACTGAGTATAACAATTGTTTTCAAGTTCTTGCAAGCTCTTTGTTTTTGCAGTTTGTTGTTATTATTTTATTTTTGTAGCCAAAACCTATAACAAGCTAAAGATTCAGACTAGAATCAAATGCTACTAAGCTAAGTTTATTTCTGTAATTCTCATGGCTACAACCTGATCATAAAACAATTCTAATGCTATGAGGAGTTGAAGACCAAACTGATACGACTGGAAGAATGGGAAAAAAGTTGGCCTTTCCTCTCGTTATATAAGATTTGGCTATGGCCGAGAGGTTTCACTCCCATTCTTTTGATGTTTTTATCCAACTCATGCGACTTGCTAATTAAACTTAACCTGTCTTTTTTACTTGCACAGTTACTTTCAAGGTTTAGGACTAAAAGGATCACTTTTTTCATACATTAAGGAATATTTCGATTACATGGCATTTATGGACTAAAAGGATCACTTTCCGGATTATTTCGATTACGTGGTATATATGAAGGATTAAAATAATCACCTTTTCCTTAACACATTAAGGACTATTTCAATATTTGGTAAATGCAAGACAATTTATCATAGCTAACCTAGGAAGAGTCAAATTAGATATGATTTTTAATCGGATGCAACAGATAAACATGCATAGCTCGAAACAGATGCGCTTATGTAATGGTGAGGTGATCCAAAGTCGGTATTTCAGATAATGTTCATGAAAGTGCATTTTCAATATATATTATGAAAATGTTAAGCCATCATTACGAGACTTGTAAAACAACAATTAGCATACTCAGTTACAAGTATCGTTAAATTCAAGTCATTCTCTTGACCAATGAAACAATCAAACAAAAACAGCTATGGCAGTAGAAGAATTAGACAAAGGACCTCCATTGGACTCCGGCGAACCACTCAACGCGGAAACTTCATCGGAACCTCTTCACTTTCCCTTTTGACTTACCACCGTATGAAAAGCGAGAAAGAAGATCGATCCTTGCTCGATGCTGCTCTTAGTCCGGCGATTATCGGGAAAGATGATTGGGAGCAGAGGAGTGGAGGGGTTTGTATGTCTCAATCGGGTTGCGCTTTGGGCCCTAATTTGATCCTTCAAGTTGATAAATGGCTCTGATTTTGGTATTTTGTCCATATAAAAAATAATTTTTATTCATTTAAATTATATTTTTTTGAACAAAAGTGTCTTTCAAACTTAATAAATTAAGGTGAGCTTAATATTATATCAAAATTTGTGTGTTGATAATACGTGTAACTAATTTTTTTTCTTTTTCACCCCTTTTTTTCTTTTTATCTAAATATGTGCTCTAAGAAAATTAGACCATAAAAGTTCTTCATTTTATATAATATATGAGACAGATAAAGAGGCAAAGACCTGATTTATTCAATTTGCATTATAAAGACCTAATTCAACTTATTTTTCGTTGTATTTTGGAGTTTTGATGATTTAACAAACTATAGTAAAGAAATTCGATCTTCTAAGTTTTCTTGTCACAGGCCAAGTCATGGTATGCAACTGTAAAGCTGTCTAGGTTTTTGTCTCTCTTACAAAAAGAACTTGTTGACAAGAAATAACCTATTTTTTGCAAATCAAAATATTCAAAAGCAAAAGTCATTCTCAAGAAAAAACGCTACTCAACCTCAATTAGGGACCTGATTGAGTGTTATCATGTCTTGAGTTGTATTTCGAATTTAGCTTCTTATGTTCTTATGTTGTAGATTTATTCTTATGTTATAAAGGATCAATAGATTGTTTCAGTTGTAACCATTTTGTGAGGTGAGTTCAAGGCTAGAGTTAGTGTGTTTGGGTGATTGAAGTATATATCAACTAAAGATAGTTGATATAATGGGCAATAAATGTATTGCTTTGAGTCTTGTAATAAAGGTGTTACAAGAAGGTAGGAATTATGAGTTTAATTCCTAAATTGCAAGAAAACTGTAATTTAAAACTTGATTTGTTGTTAGTGGACTTGTTTGAGAAATTATGTGTAACAGGTCATGATTTTTTTCTTTTCTCGAGCAATGAAGTTTTCACGCAAAATATTTGTGTTCATTACTTTAAGCATTTATATTATTTCCTATTTTTAATACAGCCAAGGGACCTGATCTCTTGACTGTATTTTCAAAAATGAAGTATATATACATTGCAGAATAATAGTTCTCCAAACTAATGGTAATGGAGAAGTGTAGCTTACTCCACCTAGTTGTGCTATTGTTGAACAGATTATATTACTGTTGATGACGTGAGTAACTCAGGTCTCATTTGTTTGCACTTAATAGAAAATTAAATTTGAATTATTCAGATATTAAACCATTAAATGCGTTTATTTTTTCTACTAAACAAATCTCTTAATGGATCTAAAAAAATCTGAATGAATCAGATCTTTAATAGAATCTTAACACCATTAAGACATTAAAATTCTAATTTCTATCGGCAAAAATAATTTTACCACCTGTCACATATCTTTCGGCCACTAACAATCAATCAATCCATTATTTTCCTCCGTAAGATTCCAATGAAGAATTGAAATAACAACTTCCGTTGAAAAAGTTAAAACTATTATTATATGGCTGTTTGCTATGTGCTATTTGCAGTAACAAGGGTCGCTGTACATTCTTCAACTTCAATATCATTAACAAAAAAAAAGTTAAAAATTATATCTAATGAACTATTTCTAATTATGTTTACCGACAATTTTAGTAAATCACCAGTAATCATCACTAACCACATCTGCAATCACAATTATCACCACCATCATCATTGTCAACTATCATTATCGTCATCTATCACCAACCATAGTTGTCATTATTACCACGGTTGATAACTATTACTATCAGCCGATACCACACTTACCTTCTTCATCATTATAATTATATTCATTTTCAGCACCACCTCGGTCTTTATAACCGCCGTCACCTCCACCGCCTCTACCAACTATCACCACTATAATCAAGTTTTACAACCAACAGACTCCACCATCACGACTAGCATTGCCGCCAACTATCACCATACAGTTCACCATCACCACCACTACTATCAGCCGCTACCATCATTGTGGTTAATCTATACTACCGACCACCTCTGTCATCATAACTAGCAGCGCTGCCAACTACAAAAACACATCACCAACCACCACAAATTTTTCAACAACCACCATCAACAATACCGTCAATCACTAACATCAACCAACTTCATCATTACAACCATCAACATCACTACCAATCGTCATTATTATGATAGTCACTACAACATGAATCACCTCTACCGTCACAACTATCAACACTATCATTACTAGCCACTAACAACAATTATTATCACCACCACCACCACTATAAACTATTTCCACCATCACTAGCAAGTATAAGCGTTTCATTTTTTAAAATCAAATAATGATTTTTTTTGTTAATTCTTTTTTAATATTTAATTAATTTTTATTTAAATTGGATATTAATTATGTACACGTAAATAGATTATGTATATTCAAATGTTGAAAAACAAACAGTTTTAATCATTTAGTATTTAGATCTAGAGACAGCATCTTAATCATTCAGATGTGCATTCAGATTCAGACGTCTGAATCTGAATGAAAATAAATGAGGCCTAAATACACATCACCGTTAGGGAGAAAAATTCTTTTTGGAACATCTAACTTTGCTATTGAATCTTTGTTCAAAAAATTTCACATTTGATACCATATGATTTGTAGCTCTAGTGTCTACAATCCACTCTTGTTTGTTTGTTAAACAAGAAAGAATAGTATTGTTATCTGTTGTATTGACTGAGTATACTAATTACTGTTAACTAACTTCCGAATAGGTGGTTAACTAACTAACAAACTGCTAGTTACTGTTAGAGTAAAAGGAGTCTTTTATTTCAACAAACTCCCACAACAATTTTGTCAACAAATTGAATTAACATAAATCATCTTCAAAGTGGCAAGAAGAGAGTCAAATACAAAATAAGAAGCTTCAAAATTGTGTTGGAGAATCTCTTAACATCAACACGTTATAATTTTTATTTTTTTTCCTTAAAATTAAACCCCCTTGATAATTTAGACATAAAAATCAATTACATTCAGAACAAATAAGGGGAGTGTATGAGTTAGGATACATACGATCCAAGATAATAACAAAAGCCATAAATATGTGAGGTTCAAATCCTGGCTGTACCACCAAGCTAAAAACATCGTCGCTAATCAAAATAGTGGTGTGAGAAGTAGCGTTAGCTACTTTTCGCGATATATTTGCTACAATATGACCATCAGAGTTTGTAATGTTGCAATTTCTCCTACGAAAAGAACCCTCCACTCTAAAATCTGGCCTCCTCTGCCTCCTTTTCATGTCCATGACATTATTCTCTCCGCCAACAAATACTTGAGCTTGGCATGACGAAGTCGTCATGCTTGTTCCCATCATCGTGAACAAAGATGATGGAGGTCTTCTCATTATGAATAAAGGAGTGGATCCATCAACATCTTCCCCTCCGCTACATCCATTCCATTCATATTGTAATTGCACACTTATCTGTTAATACATACATACATGATTATATATGTAGGATCCGTAATTGATTAATGGTTGAATATGATAGACTTCTAAATTTGTTAGTAAATTTCATTTAGATATTTGAACTATGATTTGTTTCAGTTTAGGACTTGAATATATAATAGTGTATTCTGATTAGACACTTTCGCCTCAAATTCTGGAAAATCGGTTGTGCTAGTTCTTGAGCGTCATTACGTAGTCATATAAAATACAACACGTCCTCTAATACATACATCAACATTAATTGAAACATTACACATCAACATCAATTGAAACATGCCTGATGTCGTGTTTACAACTTACTTAGGCTAAACACATACAATTAAAGGAAGTGATATATTATACGTGGTTAACTTATCTACATAATGAGCACTTGAGAATACACACAGAAATTTTAGCAAAATTTGAATCGAAAGTATCTAATATGAATCATGTATTCAAGTGATCAATCGAAACATGTCATAGTTCAGAGTGTCTAAATTAATGAAATATACCAACATGTTAGAGAGATTATCCATGTATCCAACCTCGATTTATAAGAAGAAATGAAGATGAGGATAAAATTAAAGCATACGTACCTGTGGTCTCAATGTCAAGAGAGGTTTACCGTGTGCGTCCATGAGTACTAGTCCACTGGATCTGCTGCCTCGGCTAGCAATGGCCCGATTCTTCCTTCGGGTATAGTTGTCTACCCGGAAAACTAACCTCCCTTGCTTATCGAACACCGTGAATCCATCCGTTCCTTGGAAACTCATACTAGATTTCTTCCACACTGTGAAGATAGACGGGGAATTAACCCGTTGCCTACTTGTTATTACACGAGTTGGACGAGGAGGAGGAAGAGGAGGACGGCCATTATTATTATTATCTTTGCGATCATCATCTTTCTTGTAAACAAGACGTTCGCGTCGCAGTTTTTTAGGATGATATGCTGGATGAATTTTTGACATGTATTCAAGCAAAGATGGTTGTACTCTTGCCCTTCTTGATCTCTTAATAAACTTAGATTAGAACTAACCAGATTATTCTTATTATTATTTTTAATACGATTAATATATATAATCTATCTATTTAATTTTTTGACCAAATTTACATAGTGGAAGATGACGAGCCTTTGTCGCGTACGAATGTGTTTAAAACTTAGTACGCAAAAAAATTAATTAACTATTCTAATTAAGAATGTAAATTGGAAGAGTATTGATCAATAGATTGGAAATGCTACAAGAATTAATGTATTTATGTGGAAAGAGATACCTATCTTTCAACTAATTTATGTTTGTTTAATTAGCAATAAGAAATTATTAGTGGATGGTATTAAGTCTAGTGGTTATTAACAATGTTAAACTATCAGGATCAAATTGAGGTAGGGCCGGTTGGCCTTGTGTCCACTTCTATTATTCCTCTAGTAACATAAAATAATAATTATATAGGTATGGATCTCTCTATAGTTTATATTAATCAATTCATGATCAATGGTATATGCTAGTTGCCCATTGGAAGAGTAATCACACTGTATATTTTGGTCGAAACAATGGGAAGGAAAGAAAGAAGAACACAAAAACCTTGTTGAGAATATAATTAGTGCATCCAATTCTTGCTTTCTCGATGTTGGCTTTTTAATTATATTGTTCATGTTTTAGATATTTAATTCTAGGTATGTAGGGTGTTGAAAATTCTGTTCTTATAAGATGGTGGTTTGTTTATATGATTTTGGCGATTTTCAACTCTCAAATTAGCTTCTAGGTTAGGTTAAACCTAAAAATGAACAAAGATCCTAAAATTGTATTCCATCACCATCCATTATCAAAGAGAATCTACACGTGTTTTGGTTCATAAAAGAAAAAGCAAAATCGCACGGGAGAAAATATATAGCGAATATAATTAAGTAAATAAAAGTATATTTATGCTTACACAGTTCAACAAAGTTTACTTTTTTCTTGAGTGGTGTAAACATAAAAAATGGGAAAAAACATAGATTCCTCCTTGAATTTTCACGAAAGTCAGTTATGTACCTAAACTATCATGAGGACCTATTACACACTTGAATTTCTTAAAAGTGAATTTATTTCCACCTTGAAGCACATACAACCGTTCACATGATAAGAAAGTGTTTCACACTCACGCCACATCATCATCATGTCACTGCCATATCAACAATTACGTCAGATTTTTAAAATATTAATTTTGTGTCACCCTAATTGCTTCTTTTTTCCTTTACACCATCAAACCCACCATTAAACCACCACTAGTGTTGCCATTAGCACCAAATTCACATCTCCACCACATAGATGTCACCACCTACAACCTAATTCGCCATCAGAATCTTTCCACAACCACTGTTACCATAAAAAATTGCAAGCAATCATAATAAATTTAACTAAATTCACCATCGAAATCACATCACCACCATTGTCACCATTTAAATTTATCACCATCATAACCACAAATTTCAATATCCCACGAATTTCGTTGTCAATTATCGAAATTAAAAGTCATACCACCACTAATTTTATCACCCATCACCAAATCCACCACCAAAAGTTATCACAATTACAAATGTCGTTCAAGCTTGAAGAAGAGATTGGTGAAAAATAAGAACTTGATTTATGAAAGAAAATAAAGTGATTTTGATAAGATAAAAGAAGGAGAAGAGATGATGAATATCATGAAGAGAAATAAAAAGTTGGAGGGTTTTCCATGGAGAATGGACTGTGTTTTCCTTCTTGTTTTTTGATTCATTTACGCATTTTTTTTCTTTTCCTTTTAATTCTTTTGCCACATCAGCTTCTGGGTGAAAATAAATTCACTTTTAAGTAATAATAGATCGTTATGGTAATTTATGCATGTAACTGACTTTTCGTGACAAGTTAAAAGGAAAATTTATACTTTTTCCCCATAAAAAATTGTATTAATATACCGTATGAGTCAATGACATATATCAAATACTAGACTTGATCTCAGCAAAAGGCCACAAAAGTAACATGGTGTTGGTGAAATTACAAGATTACAAATTATAATTGAAAAATAAAATGAAGAAAATAAATTCAGTTCTTGGCTGAGGTGCGGATATCTCGCTCTCTTTAAGGAGATTCAAACCCACTGCAGCAAAATTTTTCACTTATCCAGCAGTAGTCCTCTTGACTTGTCCCCTCCACGATACAACAGTCTTATCACAAAATGTAACACTACAAACTCTGGACAAGAGTTGAGTTTAAAACTCCACACAAAAGAACATCTCCCTTCAACTAATAAGAACTCTCTTTTTTGACAAACTTAATACACTCAATGTTTTCTTACATTTCAAAACAAAGAAGACCTCTCTATTTATAGAAGAGGAAATCATTCAAAAGATGAAAATATAATGGAATGCCATCATTATCATCATTATCATTTAGTGCATCATTATGATTTAGTGCACCACTTATTAGTGATAATTAGGTTAAAAATACATAATGGAATGAATAATCTTGCACTAACTAAAGATGATAATGAAAGGCATTTTTATGCACTAATGAGAAATAGAATAAAGATGACATTAAATGTCATCAATAGATAATTGCTAAAATTATAATTTAATAAAATGTTAAAATGTCACACTAACAATCCCCCTCTCATTTTAATATTATATAAGAGAGTCTATCAGCTGAAGGAAGACTACTATACATAATAAAGTTGTGTTCTATATTGAATCTCCACTTAGTGAAACAATAACATTTACTCCAGAGTCGTAGTCGTCTCAGACTTGAACTATGACTGCTTAAGAGACATAAAATATTAATGCTCACACATAGTAATCAAGGTGTTGTCACGAGCTTTATAAGTCAGCACATTAAGGCCTTTGTGCTATCCCGGTCTTATGAGTGCTTTTGAGAATAAGCCCAATTCTCATAGAAAGCGGCCTACTTCTACACTCACATAGGTGAAATCTGTCGAGAGTGCTCCTGTAAATTTAACACTCCACCCATACGGGCTATTTTGAGAATAAGCCCAATTCTCATAGAAAGCGGCCTACTTCTACACTCACATAGGTGAAATCTGTCGAGAGTGCTCCTGTAAATTTAACACTCCACCCATACGGGCTACAGATTTTCATTAAGAGTTTTTTTAAACTCAATCTCCACAACTCAGTACAAGAAACAATGCACTTACATCATAGGGAGGGAATATAAAATAGTGCATTTTTTCACAACAAGTCATCATATGATTCGTTTTTCCCATTGAACCTGGTTATAGGATCTCTAGTCTCCAGATTGGATTTCCTCATATATGACTCATGAATTTATAGGCTTCAATCTCATCCCCCTCGATGTGCTCCAAACCTTTTCTCTTGTTAAGGCCTTAGTAAGAGGATTTGTAAGATTTTCACAAGATTTGACATAATCAACATTAATGGTACCACTTGTCAAATATGATCTTACATTACTGAGTTTTCTCTTTATAGGTCTGGATTTACCGTTGTAATAACAATTTTGAACTCTACCAATGGCTGCAGTGCTATCACAATGAATTAAAATTGGAGGAATTGGTTTTTCAAAATAAGGTATTTGAAATAATAAATCTCTTAACTAATTCGTTTCCTCACTAGCTGAAGCTAAAGCAATTAGTTCAGCCTCTATGGTAAAGTTAGCAATTATAGTTTGCTTTTTTTGATTTCCAACAAACAGCACCACCATCCAATGTAAAAATATAACGAGTGCTAGAATAGGAATCACCTACTAGAGTGTTTCAATTTGCATCAAAAAAGCTTTCAGTTACAGCAGGATATTTTTTATAGAACAAACCACAAGTTTTTGTTTCAATTAAATATCTCATAACTCTTGTTATAGAATGCCAATGTTCATTACCTGACTTGCATGCGAATCTGCTAAGTACTCCTACTGCATATGCAATATCAGGCCTAGTGCAATCAGTCACATATCTCAAACTTCCAATTAAGCTAGCATACTCCTTTTGATTTATCACATCATTTTCACTTTGAACAAGAAACAAGTGTACACCATAATCAAAAGGAGTTAAAACATACTTGCAATCAAGAAAGTTATATTTTTTCAAAATTTTCTCAACATAATGTGACTGGTCAAAAAAAATTCCATCACATGTTCTAGTAATTTTTATTCCAAGAATAAAATTTGCCTCACCAAGATCTTTCATATCAAAATGGCTTCTAAGAATGTTCTTAGTATCATTAATAACATTCATATTTGAGATAAAGATTAATAAATCATCAACATAATGGAAATAATAACGTGTGTATTATTTCAAGACTTATGATATATGCACTTATCACACTCATTTGTTTTAAAATCATTTTCAATCATGCAGGAATCAAACTTTTCATGCCATTGCTTTGGTGCCTATTTCAAGCCATATAGGGATTTAGTAAGTTTACATACTTTGCTTTCTTGGCCTGCTTCAACAAAACCCTCAGGTTGTTCCATATAATTTTTTTTATTAAGGTCTCCATTTAAAAAAGCAGTTTTTACATCCATTTGATGAATATGAAAATAAAAAATTACAGTTATAACAATTAAAAGTCTAATGGATGTAATTCTAATAACCGGAGAAAAAGTATCAAAAATCTCTAGGTCTTCTAATTGCTTAAATCCTTTAGCAACTAGTCTAGCCTTATATTTATCGATTTATCTATTCGGTTTTAACTTTTTTCGTAAGACCCATTTGCAACCAATTATTTTACAACCTGGTGGTAAATCAACTAACTTCCAAGTTTTATTAGAAATTAGTGATTTCACTTCATCATTTACATCTTCTTTCCAAAAAATAGAATCATGTGAAGATAAAACTTCTTGTAAAGTGAAAGGGTCATCTCCAACATTAAAAACAAAAAAATCAGGATCAAAATTTTTTTCTACTCTAGCTCTTTTACTTTTGTTAACTCAAAATCATCAATTTCCTTATTTTTTAAAGTGGAAGAAGAAGAACTAGGTAGTGATAAAATATTTTGTTCAATCCTTTGACCCCCACTATTTTTAGAATCAAAAAGAAATTTATTTTCATGAAAAATTGCATCACCTGATTCTATTACAATATTACCTTCAAGATTAAAAAATCTATAGGCTGTACTATTTGAAGCATAACCAAGAAAAGTACAAGTAATAACTTTCTTATCCAATTTTGTAACCTTGGATCCATTAGCCTCACAAATGTTAGACAACCCAAACTCTTAGATATCCAAACTTGGCTTGTGACCTTTCCACAACTCAAAAGGTGTTAGTTTAGTCTTTTTATGAGGCACTCGATTTAACACATAACACGCAATCAAAATAGCTTCACCCCAAAAATTTAAAGGCGCATTTGACTCAATAAGCATGACATTAGTCAATTCAACCAAAGTTCTATTTTTTCTTTCCGCTACACCATTAGATGAAGGATAATAAGGAGGAGTAGTTTCATGAATTATTCCCAATGATCTGACAAAAGAATTAAACTCATTTGACTCATATTCACGGCCTCTATCACTTCTAATTCTTTTTTTTTTATTTACAAACTGATTTTCAACTTCATAGAGAAAAAATTTAAAATTTTCAAAAATATCACTTTTATTTTTCATCAAGCAAACATATGTAAACTTAGAAAAATCATCAATGAAAGTGATAAAATATCTATTTCCTCCACGAGTTAAAATTTCTCCAAGTTCACAAATATTAGTGTGAACTAATTCTAATAAATCAGTTTTTCTTTCAACTTGAAAATGAGGCCTTTTGTGATTTTGGATTTACTACAAGCTTCACACTTTTTAAAATTCTTTTTAATCATTGGGATTAATCCTAAACTACTCATGATTCCAACATAACGATAATTAATATGACACAAACGAGCATGCCAAAAATTAGTAGAAGAACATGTAAACAAAAGTAGAAACTTTATTCATTTCAACATTCAGTTTAAACATCTCATCACAAGTATACCCCTTTCCCACAAAAATACCCTTTTCATAATTACATATTGATCAGATTTAATAATCTGTTTAAAACCTGCTTTGTTAAGAAGAAAACTAGACATCAAGATTTTTCTCATGGAAGGAGTATAAAGTACATCTTTCAAAGTTAATACCCTTCCAGGGGTAAAACACAATTCGACATCTCCCGTTCCAAACACTTGAGTAATATGAGAATCACCGAGCATGATGGTTTTGGGCTCTTCAAAAGGAGTATATTTTTTTAAACCAATCTTTGTCATAACAGACATGATGATTTACACGAGAATCAGCCCACCATCCATCAACATTCTCAACCATGTTTATATTTGTAATCATTGCCACAAAAGGCTCTTCGATAATCTTTGCCTGAGGTGTAGGATCACATTTTCAATATCTGTAAAATTAAGCAGTATATCCACTTTTGCCACAGACAAAGCATGGTCATTTGTCATAAACTTGTTGATTTTGTGCTTGACTATTTTCATCATTATTTTTTTTGGGAAGTCTACCATTATTTTTCTTGAACTTTTTCTTCTTAGATTTCAAATAGTTATTTTTGTTAGATTCAGGAGTAGCAGCTTTTGAAGTAACTAAATTTACCTTCGTTGTGATGTTGCTCTCTTCATTTTGTAAAAGTGCATCTTGGCCCCTTGCCTCCTCTTCTATGCGGATTTTCATTATCAAAGTCTCAAGAGAGGTTTCCTTTTGTTTGTGGCGCATAATTTTTTGAAACTCCTTTCATGAAGGTGGAAGTTTGTCTATTATGCCACAAACAATAAGGTTGTCTCTATTTTTGACTTTTTCGGACCTGAGCTCTCCAACGATCATTATAAAATCTTGAGTTTGGTCTATCACTGATTTGTCATCCACCATTTAGAAACGAAAAAATTGGCTAGAAGCATATTTTTTCGCTCCAGCTTCTTCGGTATCATATTTACTCTGCAATGCTTTCCATATTTTCTTTGCACTAGAGTAAGTTCTATCATAATAATCATAAAAATTATCAGATAGACAATTAAGAATATAATACCGACACTTGTAGAAATCATTATTGTACTTTTTCACTTTCTCTTGATGAGAAATAAGTTCATCATTATCCATGGAGAGGATGCCAACTTTATTAGAATTTTTCTAAGTTAATACATATGAAACATTGAGAAGACTTAAGTAGAAAAGTATTTTACCCTTCCATCTCTTGAAATGATTACCATTGGACCGAAATGACTTGTTTAGATCTCTCATCTTGATATCCGCGGATTTTTCAATTGTAGCCATATTGAATCTCCTTAAAATTGTTGGTGAAATTACAAGATTACAAATTACATTTGAAAAATAAAATGAAGAAAATAAATTCACTTCTTGGTTGAGGTGCGGATATCTCGTTCTCTTTAAGGAGATTCAAGTCCACTGCAACAAATCTTTTCACTTGTCCAGCAGTAGTCCTCTTGACTTGTCCCCTCCAGGATACAATAGCCTTATCACAAAATGTAACTCAACAAACTCTGGACAAGAGTTGAGTTTAAAGCTCCACACAAAAGAACACCTTCCTTCAACTAATAAGAACTCTCTTTTTTGACAAATTTAATACACTTAATGTTTTCTTACATTTCAATATTAAACAAAGAAGACCTCTCTATTTATAGGAGAGGAAATCATTCAAAAGATAGAAAATATAATGGAATGCCATCATTATCATTTAGTGCACCATTATGATTTAGTGCACCACTTATTAGTGATAATTAGGTTAAAAAATACATAATGGAATGAATAATCTTGCACTAACTAAAGATGATAATGAAAGACATTTTTATGCACTAATAAAAAATAGAATAAAGATGACTTTCAATGCCATCAATGGACAATTGCTAAAATTGCAATTTAATAAAATGTTGAAATGTCACACTAACACATGACAACCTTAATTACCAGCCAATTACAACCACCCTAAAGTCTATGTGCACAGAGTCCGGCTTTCTTGTTTTACCAACTCCAATTTGGATTTTACTATTTATCTAGCTAATACAGCTCACGCATTTTCCATAGTAAAAACCGAAGTTTCTATCAAAAAAACGAGGTATAATACATAAATATATTCTTTAACTTGGTTTTATTTTATATTTATATCTTTTAATTTTGGGTGTGCATAACTAAATACTTAAACTTGTATAAAATTGAACAAGTAGACATACATGTCATATGTGAAACAATGCACGTAAGACGTCATGTAGGACACAAAATTGTCATATAGGATGCCATGTAGGATGAATATGTCGATTTGTTCAAGTTATGGATAGTTAAAGTTCCTACTTGTGAACTTAAAAAATTAGAGGTCATACTTACAAGCTGGACCAAAGTTAAAGGTCATATTTATGTATTATGCCAAAAAACAAAGAAAAAACCAAACCGAATTGCTTGAAAATAGTCAAATGAGACGGAATTGCTCAGATGGTAAACACCCCCCATTTTCAAATCTATGGTTGTGAGCTCGAATCATCAAAAAAGTAAAAAGGTTGGAAACTCTATGAAAGGGTAAAATAAAATAAAATAATCATTAAAGATAAATTAATTACATTAAGTGAATATTTAAAATTAAAATTTAGATATTAAAAAACTATATAAAAGTACTATAAGTTGCACACTACTAAAAAAAAAAACTGGAATAAACTACGAACTTTGTCTTCATTTAGCTCGTAGCTAATCAAACTTTAGCTACAAAAAATTGTCCATCACTAAATCTACTTTTTTTTAGTAGTGATAATTTTTCTCTTGTCAATATAATAAAAAATATTAATAAAATTATTAGTCAAGTTTGTATAATGTAAATCTAAAATAAATAAAATGAAAATATCATCTACTTTAGAAGAAAAGATGTACTATCGAACGATATGTTTATGAATTTATTGTGTGAATAAGAAACAAGTGCATTATATTATATCTGTAATAAATGTATATGATGATTCTCTTCTTAGCTATATCAAGGTTAATTCTTTACTCTTGGACTTGCATATACAACTTGGCGCCTTTGTTGTTGTTTTCTTATTTGTCTGTATTGAAGGTGGATTCCTCATAAAGTAATAAATTACCACTAGGGCGGCTCGACAAACCTCAAGGTGTGAAACTAAATCTTAAAACTTCATATCTTTAGTTTTTTTTTAATTGGGCAAAGAAATAATTTGACATAATAAATAAACATGTCCTTTTAACTTAGATTTATCTGATATTTATATCCTTTAATTTTGAATGCATAAGTAAACACTTTAACTGGTATAAAATTAAACAAATAGTACACACATGTACATCCTACATGGCATAGTACAAATAGAACGCCATGTATGATGCAAATTGGCCAAGTAGGATGCCACGTATAGGACATATATGTTCAATTTTATATTATTTTTAAATATCTACTTGTACAAATCCAAAATTAGAGAATATACATATAAATATAAATTAAGTCCCAATGACTTGCACACAGGAAAAAAAACCAGAAAAAAACAGTACTGCTATGTGGAATCATTTTAGATATACTCTTTCCGTTCCAAGATAACGTTTGATTTAGTACGAAGTTTAAAAAAAGATTTAAAAAACTCTTGAAATTTATTGTCTAAAACGTTTATTGACCATTTGTATAACTATAAATTACTCCATAAAGGGTAAAAAGAGAATTTCTAAACTTTAATTATTCCAATTATAAAAATATAATTTTTTTAACAGACTAAAAAAGATATATCATAAAAATTGAAATAGAGCAAGTATACAATAGTAGCGGGGGCATGATTAATCATCTAATTGTAGTGGAATTCTTGTGCAACGTGTGTATGAAATGAAAGTAAGGAGGGTATTGGTAGCTCATCGGGGAGGATCTAAAAGCTCGGTTACGGGTTCAAAGCTCGGTTATGGGTCTACGTAAATTCAATAATTTTGTACATATCTTGTATTATGTATATATTGTTGTTCAACTTGTATCACTAAAATACTTAGAATATAACTTTGAAGAACTTGCTAAGAGACAACAAAGTTTAAAGAATATTTTCAAAACTAGAAACTTAAAACCAATCAAGAAAATAGAATCTGAAACATATTATAAATAATATACAAAATATTTTTTACTCAAAGAAGAAAATCGAGCCAATTGAATGCACAATGTCCTTAAGGAAATTATTCCCCTCAAGTTCCCAAGTTTAATGGAATGTATCCTTCAGGATAGAGAGATCTTAATCACAGATATATCGGTACCTAAAACCACGGTATCAACGAACTATTCAACAACAACAAAGTACACTTAGAATACTAGATTTAATAGAAGAAGAAGAAGTCCAGAAATTCGTTGTTGAAAAATAAGAGGAAATCTCTTTATTTATAGACAACAAAGGGTAGTGTGAGCATGTGTTTATTGTGCCTTATTAGAAGGGTCACAACTTTTCCAAAAATCCACAGCCTTCGTAAAAGTTGCAACTTTTCATAAAAGTAACAACTTTTCAGAAAAATGGCAACTCTTCGTAAAGGTTGCAACTCTTCATTTTCCATTCGCACTTTTTAAAACCAAACATATATATGTTAAGAAATCAACAAAATATTTACAAATATTTGACACTAATCCAATCATAATTATTATATCAATTTGAGATCAACGAAGAAATTCATAAATTTCAAACTCTGAATCCTCTGCTCTTGCTCTTGTTGTTCGTTGTTATAAGGCTTAGAGCAAAGGAGTAGCACAAGAGGTGCAGTTACATGTCTTGGGTACAAAAGCACAAACTCCATAAGGCTTATTAGGGAGTTGACAGTCTATAACAAAGCAACAGGGCAAGCTTGTGCATTTGCTGGGCTCTGCCGCGGACATACAACACTTGCAAGCCAGACACAGCTGAAAAGGCTGCTGTTGTTGCGACCACAACAACCACGTCTTAGACTTATTATAATTACCAGCTCCTAATTCCATTTCCAGCTCCTGAGATGCTGTTACTAGTCTGTATTCCGTAGAGCTATGCAGGGGCTCTAATCGTTTCCCCGCGGACACTGATAATGATGTCTCGTCTGGCTTCATATCATCGTCATCCGACTCTATACCGTGATTAGTCACATGAGAGCCTGCACCATGTCCTTACAAATGAATCATCGTTCAGTAACCTATCAGGTTAATCAAAAGATATCTACCGCTAAACTTCTTTTTTGACAACTTTTTAATTTCAACTTTCTGCATAACATATTTTAGACCATAAAATTAAATAATAGTTTGATACATTCTACACATGATCTTTAGTTTCAAATCAAAAGATTTAAGAGTATTATTTACTTTCTTAAACCTCATTCTAATCAAAACCAGACATATAAATTGAAACAGAAGGAATATATAGGTAGGTGTGCAACTAAACTATCAAAGAGTTACCTGTAGCAGAAACCATCACAACCAAATAGTAGAAGAGGAGAACAAGAATTACTGATAGTGATGATAGTTTTGCAAGATTTTGAATGAACGATTTGTGCATGATTCCTGAAAGAATGAGTGCAGGAGCAACCGCGGACCAAACTAGTATCGCGTGGGAAGGCAAGAGTAGTACTTGTATCTGTGTGCGGAGTGATTCTTATGTGTTAATTGTTCCTAAATTTTTGCTGGTGTAAAAGAAATAAAGAGGCTTATGAGTAAAGTGGTTGATCAAGGAATATATGCTAAGTTTTATTGAACTCCATTCTCCCTCTACCTCTATCACAGTTGGAAAATTCTCCAACACAAATAGCACAAACTAAAACACTTTTATTGATTCCTAAAGAATAAATTAAAATTGGGGTTCCAGATACCAACTATATCCCAGAAAAATGTTCTGTCTTATTTGGAAATAATTATTGGGTTGGGTCCACCTATAAGGGACGCTAATTAGTCCATTAGTTTGTCCTCCTTAACTATAAACCTTATGAATAAATGTGCCAGTATGTTGAAGAAAAATAGAGTTTTTTTTCATATTAAATGTCGGTTAGAATTAGTGAAACGCTCTACATCTTTAAATAGTATCTAGGTTGTGGACAAAGAGAGTTCATCCGCTTTTTGATGATTCCCGATAATCAATGATGCGAGTCGTGATTGTTGCAGATCCGCTTCCGCTATGTAGAAACCCGTAAGTCTCCTAAATTAGTATTTAGGATTCAATTACAACACTATATTTACAAAAGAAAATTCCTTTTTACTAATTCACATGTATAGACTCACTTGACAATCATAGATTCAAGACTTGGGCCATGTAATCCTATTATCTTGTAAATAATACATTGAAATATGTAAAGAAACAGAGAAATCAAAAGTTTAAAACAACATCAAGCCCAAGCTCAACTCTGAGGGGTTAAGCATTGTGTAGTTGCACTTTCATTTGAGGATAAATCAAATTTCTCAGTTGCAGAACATAAGTTAACAAGTAGAAATATGCTAATGAGAAAATGCGGAATAAGTATTTTAATTTTATGAGTTCAGGATTTTTTGAAATTACACTTCTAAGTGCTAATAATCTGGTAATAAATTTAATATGTATATATATTTAATAAAAAATTTAACTCAAAAACACTATTATTGAACAAAAGCTACTGAATTCGATCGTACCCTTATATGAACTTCTACTTCCACCCTGCTTGTTCCTAGTGTAACTTGATGTGTTGCATGCACGACTACATGGCCTAGGTGTTGTCTAATATGTATTACTAAGATACTTAGAACAATAACTTTGCAGAACTTCATAAGAAACAACAAAGTTTAAAGTATATTTTCAAAAACAGAAAGTTAAAACTAGTAAAGAAAATATAATTTGCAACAAAACAGAAACAATATTGAAAAGAAGAAACTCAAGTTCTCTAAATGCACAGTGTGTCCTTAAGGAATTTATTCCCGTCAAATACCTGAGATTAGCCTCCCAGGATAGAATGATCTTACTCACCGATGTATTGGTACCTAAAATCGCTGTGTCAGCGAACCACACAGAGACAAGAAAGTACACTAGAATTCATTTGATGATAATGAGAAGAAGTTTGTTGTTGAAAAATGAGAGGAAGCCCGTCTATATATAGACAACAAATGTTAGTATGAACATATGCTTATTGTGCCTTATCGGAAAGGTCATAACCCTTTGGAAAAGTCACAACATTTCGGAAAAGTTACAATCTTTCAGAAAAGTCGCAACCTTTCGAAAAAGTTACAACTATTCAGAAAAATTACAACCCTTCGAAAAAGTCACACCTCTTCAGAAAAGTCACAACCCTTTAGAAAAGTCACAATCTTTCAAAAAAATCACAATATTTCAAAAAAATCGCAACTCTTTAAAAAAATCATGACCCTTCAAAAAAATCATACCTCCTTAGAAAAATCACTAACTCTAAAAAGTAGGAAGAATTTGGATCTGGGGAGAAAAGCAGCTGCTGCTGCACCAAGAGTGATCAACCACTACTAGTTAATATAAGAGTTGATGCTGAAGATGAGGCTTCATTCCAAAACGGTTTATTTTAGTAAAAAAAATAGTATCTTATTTTAGAGAATAAATATCTTTGAGCAAACTTTTGATGAATAAATAAATGCTTTTGACTAGTAATACAAGTTAAGTAAAAGCTTAAAAAAATAGTTTCTCTGAAAGATTAAAGATTTTGATTTTTTAGGTTACTCAGATCAAAATTATAATTAGTATAATTTTCTTTTTTGTTATTTAACACGTAAAATACTTTTTGAAAATATTGATCAAATGCAAATTACTAGCAAGAGACTTAGATGATTTCATCGAACACAAATTACTATTCTTTTGAACTACTTTTAAATTTTAGTGATAAGATTTTTTTGTGATATATTTTCTTATATATAAAGAGAGAGTTTAAATGTGCTTCAACAAGGGTATTTTCGATTGAAATCAATTGAGACATTGTCGAATTGAGTTAAGATTATTGTTGAGATTATCAATGTTCATTACAATTGGTATCAGAGTGACGATTTTGATTATACATGTGGATAATGGTTGTGGATTATGCTACACATGACAAACAAGCTGAGGATCACTTGAGGAAGGTTGAAGCTCACAACTATAGAGTCATGACTAACGAAGATGAGTTCTAATTAGGACCGAATGAAACAGATGCGAGAAGAAGCCCGTGAAGCCATGATGAGGTAATTTGAGAGGGCCAGTGAATAATACTAAATATAATGACCCTCAAGGTCATTTCTGTGTTCTTGCTTGTTTTTACCATTTTGCCTCTTTTCATAGCTTCCTTGTAGGATTTAGCGATGTTGGGATGGGTGGCACGCTCCCCAAAGTGTTTGATTGAGTTTTGAGGAGGTTTGACCCTTTTTGAGGCCTAAGGCTTAAAAGAATTGACTTGAGTCAATAGTCAGAGATTATGATGTCAGAAGACGATTCCGTTAGTTCCATCAGCTCTGGAAGGGTCATTTTGGTCTAGAAGGAAGGTTGGTTTGGGTTTTGGAGTCTTCGTTTTGAGTTTGTGCGATTTGTCATTTTAGATTTAAAGTTTTGGCCAAGTTTGATTTTAATCAACATTTTGAGTAAACGCGCTCGGATGAAAATTTCGTCAGCGCGGTTAGCTCCGGAACGCCAAGTTAGGTTAGAATGGCCTTTGGTTCAGTTTCCGAGGTGCTCGGAATGGGTTTTAGGCCCATTTTCCTGTTTTGGAGCTTTAATAACTTGAAAAGATGACTTCGGTCATAACTTATGGTAAATGACCTCAGAACAGAATTATGACGGTTCCATCAGCTCCGTAATGGGCAAATTAGGCCAATAACATGATCGACACGAGTACCGAGACAATCGGTACGAGTTTGGGGTCATTTGACGCTTTTGAGTTTGAAAGTTAGCCTATGATTGACTTTGGTCAACATTCTTGAAAAAAGTGCTCAGATGAAAATTCTGACAACGTGGTTACTTTCAGAATATTGAGTTTGGTCTAGAACGACCCCTCTTTGTTCGCTTCTCGAGACTTCCAGTCTAATTCTGAGACCTGTGGTAGAACTGTGGAATTTTTCTTCTTTTCTACTATATAGAGGCATGAGTGAAAGTTCGGTATCAACATGTGAGTTTATTGTCATTATTATATTTGTTAATGTCACTATTATTAGTTGATAGCAGCATTCGTTTGTTGTCTGCTTGTGCTTAGTTGCATCATGATGTAGGGCCCCACAAAATTTATATGCACAATCATCAATTAGTCATTAAAAAATATAATTTCCATTTATGTTTATATAAATTAAATTATTTAAATAGATTTGTGGAATTTGGCTCAAAATAACACTTGGTTGTGGAACCCACTTTTCGTTAAAATGACCTCGTATGAAAATTTTGAATGCGTCATTGAGTCTGGAACGTCGAATTTGGTGAGGTAGCATATCTCGTTTGCACGCACGTGGTTTCAAACGAATTCGAAACACATCGTCGGAGAATTTGGCATGCCAAGATCAGTTTGCACCAGCAGGGATCTAGTGCCGTTGCTAAACGACTCCTGGTTGCTAGAGCGAGTGCCGCTAAAGCGGTCAGGAGGTCGCCAGACACCTGGGGCTGGGGGTCGCTAAAACAACCACCCCATCGCTTAAGTGATTGGTCGCTTAAGCGATCTGGCGTCGCTAAAGCGATGCCCGCCTCTTTGAAAGCGAACATCGAGGGTTCGCTTAAGCAACATCAGAGACCTATTTTTGGTCCCTTTTTCAGATTTGAGCCCTAACTTTCAAACTTGATTTCTCTTTATATTTGGGAGATTCAAAAGGCTAAGTTGCATGGATTGTTTAGGGAAATCCATTGATGTGTCCATAATTAGGAGCAAGGGCTTCTTTTGAGGTAAATTGCCCTTTTTCCCTGCAATTTTTATGGTTCTTGTACTAAGTTGAAGACTTTGGTGTTTGTTGATGTTGTAGTAGTTTGGTTGTATGAATTGTGATTCCTTTTGGAGCACAAGTTAGGCTTAGCATCTAAGGCTTATTCTCGGAGTAAATTCCATAAGTTACGGAGCAGGACCCACAATTCTCGATTTTTACTCAAAAATTGACCCATCTCCAAATTCAATAATTTTAATGTCATAACAACCATATTGACATTGTGATTCCATTATTGATAGAGGGCATCGTACGGAGGCGGCCCAAAAAGGAAAAGCTCTGGTTTAGCGATTTGTTTGCGGTTTCGGCCTCGAGGTAGTTATGGTTTACCTTTGTAAACTTGGCTTAGTTGGTTATGTATATGTTTGAGTATTTTGATGGTTAGGATGACGTTAGAACTAGGTTATAGGTATGCGTGATCCTTAGTAAGATTCATTGGCCATTTCAGGCTATTTAGCTTAGTGTTTTAGCCGTCAAACCTTAGTTTAGGGTTACTTTTGGCTTGATTGATGATTAGATCGTTAGATTGCTCCTAAGTGGTGTGAAACTTAGCCTTATGTGTTTTGGTTGTCACATTTGGGTTGTGTGCCACTTTCGTGCTATTTTAAAGTTTAATTTCCCTTTTTTATTAAACTATTGGGCCTACGACCATGAGCTTGAACGACTAGGTTAGTAACTTTGAGCGGTGGTGGGTGTTTTACCCAGTTATATGCGTGATTTGGTTTGTTCTGAGATATTGATTAGATTGCATTGGTGCTTAAGCATGATCATGGCATATTCACTTCTAATTTCTGAAAGTTAAAAGGTTTTGAGCTATTTGAGATATACTACATATTTCTATGGATTTGAGCTCGAAGGGAGCAAGATATTGGTTTTGACTGATTTTACTGATGGAAACATGGTTTTTAGAGGAAAAGTATCATTTTCACTTGATCATGCATATGTTGATAAGCTTCGGCGGTCCTCAAATTAAATTTTGGGTTTTACTTTTCTGATAAGCTGAGGCGGGGTTTCGCAGTTGTCTCGAAGGTCTACGGGACAGTCGGTGAGACAACTCTGGAACTTTTTGCATTCATACTGCATTGTACACATACGCATTGCATTTGAATTTGTGTGAGAAATGAATTGTGTGATAGTTGTTGTGGTAACTTTATTATGGATTTATGTTTGCTCATGGTTTGAGGTTGCCTTTAGTTTCTATTTAGACCTTTCTATACCTTTCTTATTGCTTATCTATATATATGATCCTTCTGATCTCGGTTGGCCTATGATGCCAATTGAGTACCTCGTGTTATGGTACTCATACTACATTTCTGCATCTTTTTTATGCAGCTCCCAGTACGATCCATCCTCCCTAAGCATTGGATCTCCCTTGGATGTCACCGATTTGGATCGTGGTGAGCTCTTGGAGTCCAGAGACTTGCTGCTCTCCCTCTTCTGTACTAACTTATGTTTTGTATTTTGCTTAGTCAGTTCTCTTGTATATATATGGCCTTAGCTTCTGTATAAGTGACACCGGGTCTAGGGATTTAGTCTTGAGTTAATTTGATTTTCTAGTTACTTTCGGGCCTTTTTTGTATATTTTGCATCGAACTACAGGTTTACAATATCGCCCATTTTTCTTATATGTTATTCCTAGCATTTTTTATTATTATCATTATATTTTAACTATTGCTTTCCACGAATTTGTGTCCTTGTGTTTAGGCTTGCCTACTTGGTGGGTTGTAGTAGGTGTCATCATGTCTCAATTTCGGGTTGTGACAGAGTGGTATCAGAGCTTAAGTTCACCAGTCTCACCAGTACAAGAGTAAGTTCCTAGTAGAGTCTCATGGATCGGTACAATGACATATGTATCCCATCTTTGAGAGGCTATAGGGCATTCTTAGGAATATTTCACTTGTTTGTTTGTTATTATGCGTTCTTGACTATAACAAATTCTGAGTGTTGTTCGTTTCACTCTTTCTCAAATAGCGAGGACGAGGTCATCTGCGGCTGGGCGAGAGCCTCTTGATCCAGTACGTAGATCCCTAGCTAGGGTTCGAGGCCGAGGTCAACAGAACGATCAAGGTAGGGCACGAGGTACCAGACTGGCTTGAGGTCAGGAGAGGAAACCGTCACCAGAGCCTGACATAAAGGTTGAGCAGGTTCAGTTATGGAAGATACCTTAGCGAGGATTCTTAGCTTCATGGAGGGTTTGGCCCAGGCAGGGGTTATGCCCAACATTTCAGCAGGTTCCCAATGGAGCGATGAGGCTCATATCGCAGCCCAAGCAGGGGCACCGGGTGGTCAGACATTACGGGCGCAGCCTACTACTGCAACTCCTCAGTTAGTAGTTCACCCGATCCCTACTTTTGATCCACCTAGGCACCCAGGCCAATCATGTCTACTAAGGAGCAGAAGATGCTAGGGCGGTTTATCAGATTACGCCCTTCCAAGTTCTTCGGCACAACGGACGAGAATGCCCATGAGTTTCTGATCAGTTGTCAGGAGAAGTTACATAACCTCGGATTAGTGGAGTCTCATGGGGTGGATTACACTGCTTACAAATTAGATGGGTCAGCAAAGTAGTGGTGGAGGTCCTGTCTTCAGTGCAGGACAACCGGGTCACCTTCGATGACTTGGGCTCAGTTCGCCGAGGCTTTCTTGGAGAAGTATGTGCCTTGCTTCTTGAGGGAGTAGTTACAGGATGAGTTTACAGGTTTGACTCAGGGGTCACTTTCAGTTGTAGAGTATGAGACCTAGTTCCATGAGTTGTCGAGACATGCAACTTTGCTTATGTCGATGGCACACGAGAGAATGCATAGGTTTGTTAAAGGGCTCTCATACCTACTACGGTTGGCTATATATTATATGGTGGCGTCAGGACAGTATTTTATATAGATAGTCGATCATGCATGCACCATTGCAGGGATCCTTTACGAGGCCTATGGGGGAAGCGATAAGAGGCCCCACCGTTAGGGTGGTTTCAGTGGTTCTTAGTCCCATAGTAGGAGGTTTTCAGGTAGAGGCTACCCATTGTAGTTTCAGCCTACTACGACGGTTCAGACAGCCCTTCAGATTATACATGGTGGTATTACAATAGGTGCTAGTGGTCCTATGGTTCCATCGCCAATTTAGACTCCTCGGGGTGCGTACTCAAGGCTGAGTCTTCTTAGCGAGTCAATTCTGGCAGAGGTTGTTATGAGTGCTGTGAGTTTGGCCATTTTTCCGGAGAGTGTTGTAGGGGTCGACTTTTCAGATAGCAGGGCTAGCAGGGCCACCAAGGTCATCAAGGTTAGTAGGTTCAAGCCCCAGGGCTTCGGTTCAGTCTACTTGAGGTGGTGCTCAGAGCGGTAAGGGTGGTCCACAGAATGCTCGAGGTGGTCCTTAGTCAAGAAGGTCGGGTGGCCGTAGTGGATGACATATGTTTTCTTTTCCGGGGTGGCCGGAGATGGAGGCAGAGCCTTTGGATGCCGCTATCATAGGTACAATATCCGTCTCTCATCAGTCTGCATATGCTCTATTTGATTCGGGGTCTACCTACTTATATGTGTCTTCTTTTTTTCTACGCTCCTGGATGTGTTGTGTTGGCCTTTGCCTATGTCGATACATGTAGCTACCCCCATAGGTGATTCTTTAGTAGTGGATCGAGTATATCAATTCTTTGTGGTATCTATCTTGGGGTACGATTTTAGGGCAGACTTGATTATACTGGATATAGTGGACTTCGACTTTATTCTAGGCATGGATATGTTATCTCCTCATCATGTGTTATTAGATTGCTTTACCAAGACTGTCACTTTATGAATGCCTGGCATTCCTTTGATTATATGGACGAGTATTGTTAGCCATATGCCTAGGGGTGTGATCGGTTTTCTAATGGAGCAGTATATGGTAGGGAAGGGTGTCTTGCTTACCTTGCTTATGTTCGTGATACTAGTACTAATACTCTTTCACTTGAGTCAGTTCTAGTGGTTAGAGAGTGCCCTAATATGTTTCCTACCGATCTACCTGGTCTCCCGCCTGATCGTGATATTGATTTCAGCATAGATGTTGAGCTAGACACTCAGTCAGTTACTATTCCACCCTATCAGATGGCTCCAGCTGAGTTGAGAGAGCTTAAGAAACATGTAACACCCCGGATTTTTTTTTGCAAAGACTCAAACATTTCTTCACGTGTGTGTAGACTCAGACCGGAGGACTTGTAATTTTACACATGAGTTAGGATTAATTCCTAAGTATTTGAAGTGTGTTAGATGTGTTTAGGGGTCATAAAGGATCTCTAACACGAAGTCGAGTCCAAGGAACTCCAATCGATTAAGTTTTCGGAAGAGTTAGTATAAGGGACAACTTCAAACGACCATGTCTCCTAAAATAAGATGCATTGGGTGGCCTATTACCTATCAAATTAAAGGTCTTTGAGTCTTCTTTCCAACGCCACCAAGATTTCAATTTTTAGAGTTCGGAGTCAAAAGTTATGACTATCTTACGACGGACTAGTACTGCTGGAATTTTGGGCCTGGACCATAACTGCAGAAAATTTAGGCTTAGCGCCGCAAGGGCGCGACGCGCCACTATAGCGCCAGGAACAAGCCTCAATAGTTTGGTCCTTGGCGTGACGCGCCATAATTAGGCCTGCAGGGTTTTTAAGCCCATTTTCTAGAACCCAGAAAATCTAGGCTTGGCGCTGCAAGGGTGCGACGCGCCACTATAGCGCCAGAAAATAGCCTCAGTAGTTTGGTCTCCGGCGCGACATGCCACTATTAGGTTTGTAGGGTTTTAAGCTTATTTTGACTTGGCGCTGCAGTGGCGCGGCGTGTCACTATAGCGCCAACAAGAATTTTGCCCAGTGTTTCAAATTTTTTGAGGAAGGGCAAAGTAGACTTCTTCCCTAAAGATATATACCCTCACTTGGAACATTTTTGGAGGATATTTTCAGCCTCCTCACCTCCCAAAAACCCTAAAATCTTCATCCCCTCTTCTCTTCCAAATCATCTCCAAGAAGACTTGCCCTCATAAGCTCAAGGATTCAAGATCTTCAAGTCAAGTCTTTGGTTTTTGGTGGGATGTTCTTCATTTCCAGGTATGTAAGGCTAACCTAAAATATGGATTGAATTCTTCCATATGCCCATAGATGTGTTGGATAGGGGTTGTGAAAGATTTGAACCTTCTATGAAGGTTTTCTTGAAATTTCCTAAACTATAGAATATTACTAATATGTGTTAATGATGTTCTTGAGTTGAGTTTGTTGAGAGTATGGATTCATGTTTTATTCACATGAAAACCAAGATGAGATTTTCTTTTTGGTCAAAATTTGTCTTGAGGTTGAGATGGATGGTTTTTGTGTATATATGTATTGATTGGAATGAAAAGAATGAATTAGAATAGTTAAGAATGTAAACGACATAAAAAGAAATGTAACATTGGTAGAGCTAGAATGTCCTTTTGTTTCTATAAATTGAACATAGGACTAAAATAAGGATTGTGGAGTAGATGTTTGACGATGATGTGATGATGATATTTGATAATGATGTGATGATAATATTTGATAATGATGTGGATGATGATGTTTGATAGTGATGTGAATGATGATACTTGATGATGGTGTGAATGATGATGTGAATGGTAGTCATTAAACATATGTAGAGTGATGGATGAAGAGGTTATGTTGATGAGGATGTTGTATGATGAAGTGGAATTGAATCTAATGTAATTATGTGATATGTGACTTGCATAATTTGATTTGATTGGAGTCTTATGAACATTTTGAAAACAAATGATCTTTTGAGAATGAGTTTTAAATAAATGATTTGCGAATATTTTTGCATAGACTATTTATACACTATTTTGAGTTTGAAGAATGATTATTTTCATCTTCGATTTAAAAGGAGTTTAAGCATGAGTTGAGTTTGAGAAGTCTTTTAATTATTTTGAACATTAGTATTTCGAGTATAAATGAGTTGAGCATTTTTACATAAAAAAATGTTTATTTTGAGTTTGAGTTGAGGAGTTGAAATTTTGTTTTAAGGACATCTAATATTTTCTGCATTCATTGAGTTGAGATGATATCAAATCTTTAAAAGAAGATTTTGATGATTGAAATGAGTTGATTTGAAAGAGTTCAATAAGACTAAATGAGTATTTTGAGTATTTTAATCACTTGATAGATATGAGCATATTGCATCTTGGAAGGAGTATTGAGCATCGAATTGGGTAAGAGTATAGTCCATACTCGAATCCCATGAACTACGTAGCCAACGTAGGAAGGGATTGTACCGTGTCAGATATTTCCCTAATTCATTATCCTGAAATGACAAGACTTGATTGATTGATGGATCCATGATTGGTTGATTCGTTCATACCCTGGCAAAGTATGAACGGACGCGGCAACAACGTCGGTTTGTTGCACACCACTGGCTCATAGGTGATGTTTGTCGGTTAGAGAAACTCCCAAATTGAGTGGATTGTGCATGATATGATTGGTTTGATTGGGATTGTTGATGATTGAGTTAAATTGTAAAATATTGCATTATTTTAATTTGCATATTCATTGAGTTGAGACCTTTGAGTTAATTGTTGAGTGGATTGTTGAGTTGATTGGATTGGATCGGATGATATATGATTGGATTGAGCCGATTGTATATGATTGGATTGGATCAAATGATATATGATTGGGTTGGATCGGATTGCATATGATTGGATTGGATCGAATTATAAATGATTTGACTCTGTCTAAACCGTATTCTTATTTTAGACTTATAATACCTTGATTGAGTCTCTCTTATATTTCTGATTTGAGATATTTGAACCGACTGTAACACCCCTCAAAAGTTTTCCCTAAGATTTGGACCTTTCTGGTACACGTGTAGGGTCAATCGTATTTATTTTAAAGTATGTGCTTGAGATAAGATGAGTCCCTGAGAAAATGAAGAGTGTTGGAGGTGATGTGGGGTCATGGAGGACCCCTAGGACCAAGCTAAGTCCGAAAAGATCCGTCGTGGCTAAGTTTTAGGATGAGTTCGTATAAGGGATCGACTTTTAACGACCATATCTTTTGAAAGACATCAATCTGGGTGGCACACAACCTATCAAATTAAAGGTCGTCGAGTCTTCTTTCCAATGCCACCAAGAACATAAATTTTGGAGTTCGGAGTCAAAAGATATGACGATCCTAAGATGAACTAGCACAACAGGGATTTTCAGGCCTGGATTGCAATTGCTGGAAAACTGGGCTTGGCGCCGCAGTGGCGCGATGCGCCACTATCGCGCTAGGAACACGCCTCAGTAGTTTGGCCCCTAGCGCGTCGCGCCACTAAAAGGTGTGCAGGGTTTTTCAAGCTAATTTCCAGAACCCAGAAATTTTGGCCTTGGCGCTGTAAGGGCGCGACGCGCCACTATCGCGCCAAGAATGTGCCTCAGTAGTTTGGTCCTTGGCGTGGCGCACCACTACGAGGTGTGCATATTTTAGGCATAATCGGCCTGGCGCTGCAATGGCGCGATGCGCCACTATCGCGCCAGGTGCATTTTTGCCTATTTTCAAGACTTTTGAGGAGGGGCAATTTGGGAACTTACCCAAATTATATATGTATTACCCTTGGTCTTTTGGGAACATATTTTTTAGCCTCACTCTCTCTCTCTAAAAGCCCTAAAAATCTCTCTCTCTCTGTCTCTTCTTCTTCTCCATTTCCAACAAGAAGAGTTCCAAGAACTTCAAGATTTGAGTCCTCCATTGAAGACCCAACAACAAGGTTTCTTCAAGAGTCTATTCTAAGGTATGTAAGGCTATCTAAAACATGGGTTGAGTCCACCCATGTGCCTTACTCTTGCCTTGAGGTTAGATGTTCATGAAAATAGAGTTTCTTGGTATAGTTTGTGTTTTATGAACTTTGTCCCCTAATTATTTGACTCTATATGTGTTGATGTTGTTGAGCCAAGAATTTCTAAAATGAGCCTTTATGTGAGTATGAGTTGATGAAGATGTGTTGTTAAATATGTCTTATTGACCTTCTTAACTATGTGGATTACGATAAAAGATGTTATTTTCTTAAGAAGTGTTGCCTATTTTAAAGTGTGATTTAAAGTCTTGAGTTGTGATGAGTCTCAAGGATTTCTCAAATGGATAGAGTAAATGATTGGTTATGTCTATATGTCGCTATAAATGTACTTTTAAATTTCTTTTGAAAGATATAATGGAGATTGATCGGATAGTATGATTGAAAGAGATTTGATCATGATAGAGTTGGTGAGTTGACAAGGTTGTAATGAGACTTGACGATGTGATTTGATTGAGTTGATTGGATAGAGTTTTATGAGCATTGAGTCTTGGGAGGATTATCGAGCACCGAATTGAGCAAGAGTATAGTCCATACTCAAACCCAATAACTACGTCGCCAAATGTAGAGGGGATTGAACCGTTAAAGTCGGATGTTTCCCCGAGATATTTATCCTGACATTATAGGACTTGGTTGGATTGGATCCATGATTGGTTGATTTATTCATACCTTAGCAAAATATGAACGGACGCGCTACAACGTCGGTTTGTTGTACTTTCACTGGCTCATAAGTGATGGTTGTCGGATAAGAGAAACTCCCAAATAGGTCTTGATAGTACTCTGAGTCATGTTGAGTTGACTTGTATATGATTTGGTCCCGTCTAAATTATATTCTTGTTTAGACTTAGGACACCTGATGGAGTTGTTATTTCCCTTGAGTTGAGATTCCGAGTTGATTTGATTCTTCATTGATGTTCGTTGTATTCGGCCATTTTACATGCTCGTACATTCCATGTACTGACGCCATTTGGCCTGCATCGTTTCATGATGCAGAGACAGGTACTAGGGATCATCACCCGGTGCTCCGTTGAAGATTCACATACACTTCCCGCTATTTGGTGAGTCCTCCTAGTTCCCGGAGGATGTAGAGTTTTCTTGTACAGTTTTGTTGTCATTTCTCTTATTTTGATTGTTGGTAGCCATGGACTTTTCATTGGCACCTTTTAGACTTTGATAAAGGCTTCATAGACTGGAGTGTGGGGAGGTTGGACGGTTATTTTGAGGAGTTTTTATTATATTTGTTTGTTGAGTTGATGAACGTTTGGCCTTCGGCCCCCATATTATGAATAGTATTTTATTAATTGAGCTTCCGCTAAGAGAATGTGATTGAATGAATATGTGACTGGACCAGGTGGTTCTCTCGGAGGTCAGAAATGGCCTTCGAGTGCCGATTACGTCCAGGGTACCCTCCCAAGGCGTGACACCGACGTTATTCTTTCTTGAGGTATGTTTCATTCTACCATATTACATACTCGTACATTCCATGTACTGACATCCATTTGGACCTGCATCATTTCATGATACAGAGACAGGTTTAAGAGATCGTCAATAGGAGCACCATTGAGGATCTATTCACACTCAGCGTACTGGTGAGTCACCCCCTACATTCGGAGGACATCACTTATATTATTCTTGCGTTGAGTTAGCCCTTCTCATTTTGATTTAAGGTAGTAATGGACATGTCATTAGCACCAATTAGATAGTAGTGATAGAGGCTTTATAGACTAGATAATGATGGGTCAATTAAGTACTTTCTTTCCTTGAAATATTCTTGTCAAACTATTTTTAACGACATAGATTGGAGTTAGATTTGTTGGTCCATGGCCTTTATTATATGAATTAGAGTGTTGATTTGAGCTGCCTACTAAATTATTCTTTATTTTAAACTTTTCGTTGATTGTTTGATATTGAATGGATGTGTGATTGGACCAAGTGGTTCGCTTGGGGATCAACAATGGTGTTCGAGTGCCGGCCACGTCTAGGGTACCCTCCCGTGTGTTCAGGCCCTATTTGGATTCTTTCGTGATAGTGTTCATCGACAACATTCTAGTCTACTCCAGGAATAGGGAGCAGCATGAGCAGCATCTGAGGATTGAACTTCAAACCTTGCGGGATCATAAGTTGTATGCCAAATTCCCTAAGTGTGAATTTCAGCTTGACTCGGTGATTATGGGGATTTTTTCTTACCTAGCTACAACAGAGCAACCTATGGCTTTAGACATCCAGTCCTACGCCAACTCGATGATTAGACTTGATAATTCTGAGCCAAGCAGGGTATTTGCTTTTGTGGAGGCTAGACCTTCTTTAATAGAGTAGATTGGGGCACAACAGTTTGATGATCCACAATTGAGGGTGATTGGAGATAAGGTGCTTAGAGACAAGGCTAGGAAGGCAACATTAGATTCAGAAGGTGTTCTGAGGATTGAGGGTCGTATCTGTGTTCCTAGAGTTGGAAACTTGGTTAGGCTAATTCTGGAGGAGTCTCATTGTTCTAGATATTCCATTATCCTAGTGTGGCGAAGATGTATCGTAATCTGATACAACACTATTGGTGGTGTAGTATGAAGGGAAACATTACATCTTTTATGGCTAGGTGCTTGAACTGTCAACAGGTTAAGTTCAAGCATTAGAGGCAAGGTGGTTTGACCTAGCGCATACCCATTCCAGAGTAAAAGTGAAAGCGGATAGCTATGAACTTTGTAGTGGGTTTACCATGTACCTCCCGGGGTTTTGACTCTATTTGGGTCATCATAGATCGATTGACCAAGTCTGCTCACTTCCTACCGGTCTAGACTACCTACACTTTAGAGAAGTTAGCTCACATTTACATTTGAGAGGTGGTCCGATTGCATGGTGTGCTAGTATCTATCATTTTAAACTATGGTACTCAGTACACTTTATAATTTTGGGGATCTATTTAGAGAGGGTTGGGTACCTGAGTTGAGCTCAGCATCACTTTCCACCCCTAGACTGACGGTCAGTCGGAGAGGACTATTTAGGTCTTGGAGGACATGCTACGAGCCTGTATTATTGATTTTGGGGGTCAGTGGGATTAGTCTTTATCTTTGGCAGAGTTCGTATATAATAATAGCTACTATTTGATCATTAAGATGGCTCCCTTTGAGGCATTGTATGGTAGGAGATGTCATTTCTTTATGGGCTGGTTTGATACTTTTGAGGTTAGGACATAGGGCACCTACTTGTTGCGTGATTCTATAGATAGTGTTCGTGTGATCTAAGAGCGGCTTCGTACTGCCCAGAGTAGGCAGAAGAGCTATGCTGATCGGAGGTTGCGGCCTTTGGAGTTCATGGTTGATGATCAAGTATTTCTGTGGGTATCTCCTATGAAGGGCGTAATGAGATTCGAAAGAAGGGGAAAGCTTAGCCCAGGTTCATCGGTCCATTCAAGATTCTGAGGCGAGTAGGAGAAGTGGCATATAAGATAGCATTACCTCTAGCTCTTTCAAGTGTTCAACCTGTTTTCCATGTTACTATGCTGAGACAATATGTCCCAATTGAGTCTCACGTGCTTTAGTGGGATTCAGTTAAGTTGGATGAGTCTTTGACTTTTAAGGATGAGCCTGTGGCCATTCTAGACAGGCAGGTTAGGAAGTTGAGGACTAAGGAGATCTTATCAGTTAAGGTTCAGTGGAGGTATCGTCTAATCGAGGAGGCGACTTGGGAGACCGAGCTTGATATGTAGGCCCAATATCCTCACCTTTTCAAGCCTTCAGGTACCTTTCTTTCTTTTACTTTCGAGGATGAAAGTCCTTTTAGTAGTGAATGTTGTAATGACCCTCGAGGTCATTTTTGTATTCTTGCTTGCTTTTACCATTTTTCCCTTTTTCGTAGCTTCCTTGTAGCATTTATACGATGTTGGGATAGGTGGCATGCTCCCCAAATTCTTCGATTGAGTTTTGAGGAGGTTTGACCATTGTTAAGGCCTAAGGCTTGAAAGAGTTGATTTGAGTTAACACTCAGAGATTTTGATGTTGGATGATGATTCTGTCAGTTTGATCAGCTCCGTAAGGGTCGTTTTTATCTAGAAGGAAGGTCATTTTGGGTTTTGGAGTCTTGTTTTTGAGTTTGTGTGATTGGTCGCTTTAGATTTAATATTTTAGCCAAGTTTGACTTCAATCAACATTTTGAGTAAACGCACTTGGATAAAAATTCCGTCAGTGCTGTTAGCTCTAGAACACCAAGTTTTATTTAGAATGACTTTTGGTTTGGTTCTCTAGGTACTTGAAATGGATTTTAGGCCTATTTCCCTATTTTAGAGCTTTTATAATTTTAAAAGAATACTTCGGTCATAACTTTTGGTAAATGACCTCAAAATGGAATTCTAATGGTTTCATCAGCTCTAGAATGACCAAATTAGGCTAATAGCAAGGTCGTCATAAGTACTGAGGCAATCGGTATGAGTTTGGGGCTATTTGGTGCTTTTAACTTTGAAAGTTAGCCCATGGTTGACTTTGGTCAATATACTTTGAAAACGCACTCAGATAAAATTTTGATAGCGCAGTTAGTTCTGGAATGTCGAGTTTGGTAAAATGGCACTTGGATATGGAACCCACTTTTTATTAAAATGACCTCGTATGAGAATTTCAAATGCGCCATTGAGTTTGGAACGTTGAATTTGGTGGGGTAGCATATCTTGTTTGGTCGCACGAGGTTTCGAACGAATCCGAAACATCCTATCGGAGAATTTGGCACACCAAGATCATTTTGCACCAGCAGGGATCTGGTGCCGTCGCTATTAGGACTCCTGGTCGCTAAAGTGAGTGCTGCTAAAGCGGCTAGGAGGTCGATTTACCGGGGGTCGCTAAAGCAACCACAGAGCGGGACCCACAATTCCCAATTATTACTCTAAAATTGACCTGTCTCTAAATTTGATAATTTTAATATTATAAAGACTGTATTGACGTTGTGATTCCATTATTGATATAGTGACATCGTTCGGCGGTGGCCCAGAAAGAAAAAAACTCTAGTTTAGTGATTCGTTTGTTGTTTCGAACTCAAGGTAGGTTATGGTTTGCCTTCTTAGACCTGGCTTAGTTGGTTATGTATATATTTGAGTAGTTTGATAGTTAGAATGGTGTTAGAACTAGGTTATAGGTATGCTTGATCCTTAGTAAGATTCATTGGCCATTTTGGGCTATTTGGCTTAGTGTTTTAGCCTTCGAACCTTTGTTTTGGGTGACTTTTGGCTTGATTGATGATTACATCCTTAGACTGCTCTTAAGTGGTGTGAAACTTAGCCTGTGTGCGTTTTGGTTGTCACATTTGGGCCGTGTGCCACTTTTGTGCTATGTTAAAGTTTAATTTCCCTTTTTTTGTATTGAACTGTTGGGCCTAACGGTATGAGCTCGAACAACCAAGTTAGTTTCTTTGAGAGGTGATGGGTGTTTTACCCGGTTATATACGCGATTTGGTTTGTTTTGAGATATTGATTGGATTGCATTTGTGCATGAGCATGATCATGGAATATTCACATTTATTTTCTGAAAGTTAAAAGGTTTTGAGCTATTTTGACATATACTATACTTTTCTATGGATTTGAGTTCAAAGGGAGCGGGATACTGGTTTTGACTGATTTTACTGATTGAAACATGGTTTTTAGAGGAAGAGTATCATTTTCACTTGATCATGCATATGTTGATGATCTTCGGCAGCCCGTAGATTAAATTTTGGGTTTTACTTTTTTGATAAGCTTAGGCGGGGTTTTGTAGTTATCTCAGGGGTCCACGGAAGAGTTGGTGAGATAACTCCGGAACTTTTTGCATTCATACTACATTGGTCATATACGTATTGTATTTGAATTTGTGTGAGTTAAGAATTTTTTGGTATCTTGATTATGAATTTATGTGTGTTCACGGTTTGAGGTTACCTTTAGCTTCTATTTAGACCTTGCTATACCTTTCTTACTGCTTATCTATATATATATGATTCTTCTGAGCTCGGTCGGCCTATGATGCCTACTGGGTACCCTATGTTATGGTACTCATACTACATTTTTGCATCTTTTCTAATGCAGCTCCTAGAACTAGTCATTTTCCCTAAGCGTTGGATTTCCTTTGGCTATCATTGATTTGGATCGTGGTGAGCTCCTGGCGTCCAGAGACTTGCTGCTCTCCATCTTCTGTACTGACTTATGTTTTGTATTTTGCTTAGTTAGGTCTGTTGTATATATATGCCTTTCTATACTTAGTAGCTCCTGTATAGGTGACACTAGGATTGTGGATTTGGTCTTGTTTTAATTTGTCTTCTTGGTCACTTTCGAGCCTCTTTTGTATATTTTGCATCGAACTACAGGTTTACAATATGGCCCATTTTGCTTATATGTTATTCCTGACATTCTTTATTATTATTAGTATTATCATTATATTTAAACTGTTGCCTTCTGCGAATTTGTGTCCTTGGGTTTAGGCTTGTCTACTTGGTGGGTTGTAGTAGGCACTATCACCACTAAACCACTCCAGAAAGCAAGCAATAGAGGCAATACATGTGTTATTGACTAGGCCTACTAGGGTAGCAAAATCTTATGGGGTCCATCCCATGCAATTTTAGTTAACAATAGTTGCTATATTTTCAATTACTCCAAGCAATTCTCAAAAGCAATATTGCAGCAAATGTTGAATTTGAATCATTATCAACACATTTTTGAATGGATGGTGCAATTTGCAGTTGAAAATTGCAACTAACCCATCATTCTGTGTCACGCCCCGGGAGGGTACCCTAGACGTGGCCGGCACTCGAAGACCATTGTGGGTCCCCAAGCGAACCACTTGGTCCAATCACACATACATTCAATATCAGACAATCAGCGGAAAGTTTAAAATAAAGAATAATTTAGTGGGCAGCTCAAATCAACACTCTAATTCATATAATAAAGTCATGGGCCAACAAATCTAACTCCAATCTATGTCGTTAAAAATAGTTTGACAAGAATATTTCAAGGAAAGAAAGTACTTAATCGACCCATCACTATCTAGTCTATGAAGCCTCTATCACTACTATCTAATTGGTGCCAATGACATGTCCATGGCTACCTCAAATCAAAATGAGAAGGGCTAACTCGACGCAAGAATAACATAAGCGATGTCCTCCGAATGTAGGGGGGACTCACCAATACACTGAGTGTGAATAGATCCTCAATGGTGCTCCTATTGACGATCTCTTAAACCTGTCTCTGCATCATAAAATTATGTAGGTCCAAATGGACGTCAGTACATGAAATGTACGAGTATGTAATATGGCAGAATGAAATATACCTCAAGGAAGAATAACGTCGGTTCAAATATCTCAAATTAGAAAGATAAGAGAGACTCAATCAAGGTATTATAAGTCTAAAATAAGAATATGGTTTAGACAAAGACCAATCGTGTACCATCCAATCATGTACCATATAGTTCAGTCAAATTATTTATAATTCGATCTAATCCAATCATATGTAATCCGATCCAACCCAATCATATATCATCTGATCCAATCCAATCATATACAATTGGCTCAATCCAATCATATATCATCCGATCCAATCCAATCCAATCCAATCCAATCAACAATCCACTCAACAATCAAGTCAAAGGACTCAACTCAATAAATATGCACATTAGAACTTAGCAATGTTATACAATCTAACTCAATCATCAACAATCTCAATCAAACCAATCATGTCATGCACAATCCACTCAATTTGGGAGTTTCTCTAACCGACAAACATCATCTATGAGCCAGTGATGTGCAACAATCCGACGTTGTTGCCGCGTTCGTTTATACTTTGCCAGGGTATGAATGAATCAACCAATCATGGATCCATCAATCAATCAAGTCCTATCATTTCAGGACAATAAAATAGGGAAACATCCGACATGGTACAATCTCTTCCTACGTTGTCTACGTAGTTCATGGGATTCGAGTATGGACTATACTCTTACCCAATTCGGTGCTCAATACTCCTACAAAGACTCAATATGCTCATATCTATCAAGTGAGTAAAATACTCAAAATACTCATTTAGTCTCATTGAAATCTTTCAAATCAACTCATTTCAATCATTAAAATCTTCTTTTAAAGATTTGATATCATCTCAACTCAATAAATGCAGAAAATATTAGATGTCCTTAAAACATAATTTCAACTCCTCAACTCAAACTCAAAATAAACATTTTTTTATGTAAAAATGCTCAACTCATTTATACTCGAACTACTAATGTTCAAAATAATTAAAAGACTTCTCAAACTCAACTCATGCTTAAACTCCTTTTAAATTGAAGATGAAAATAATCATTCTTCAAACTCAAAATAGTGTATAAATAGTCTATGCAAAAATGTTCGCAAATCATTTATTTAAAACTCATTCTCAAAAGATCATTTGTTTTCAAAATTTTCATAAGACTCCAATCAAATCAAATTATGCAAGTCACATATCACATAATTACATTAGACTCAATTCCACTTCATCACACAACATCCTCATCAACATAACCTCTTCATCCATCACTCTACCTATGTTAAATGACTACCATTCACATCATCATTCACACCATCATCAAGCATCATCATTCACATCACTATCAAACATCATCATCTACATCATTATCAAATATTATCATCACATAATTATCAAATATCATCATCACATCATCGTCAAACATCTACTCCACAATCCTTATTTTAGTCCTATGTTCAATTTATAGAAACAAAAGGACATTCTAGCTCTACCAATGTTACATTTCTTTTTATGTCGTTTACATTCTTAACTATCCTAATTCATTCTTTTCATTCCAATCAATACATATATACACAAAAAACATCCATCTCAACCTCAAGACAAATTTTGACCAAAAAGAAAATCTCATCTTGGTTTTCATGTGAATGAAACATGAATCCATACTCTCAACAAACTCAACTCAAGAACATCATTAACACATATTAGTAATATTCTATAGTTTAGGAAATTTCAAGAAAACCTTCATAGAAGGTTCAAATCTTTCACAACCCCTATCCAACACATCTATGGGCATATGGAAGAATTCAATCCATATTTTAGGTTAGCCTTACATACCTGAAAATGAAGAACATCCCACCGAAAACCAAAGACTTGACTTGAAGATCTTGAATCCTTAAGCTTATGAGGGCAAATCTTGTTGGAGATGATTTGAAAGAGAAGAGGGGATGAAGATTAGGGTTTTTGGGAGGTGAGGAGGCTGAAAATATCCTTCCAAAACGTTCCAAGTGAGGTTATATATGTTTAGGGAAAAAGTCTACTTTGCCCTTCCTCAAAAAATCTGGAAAACTAGGCAAATATCTTGCTGGCACTATAGTGGCGCGCCGCGCCACTGCAGCGCCAAGTCAAAATAATCTTAAAACCCTGCAAACCTAATAGTGGCGTGTCGCGCCAGAGACCAAACTACTGAGACCATTTTCTGGCGCTATAGTGGCGCGTCGCGCCCTTGCAGCGCCAAACCTCGATTTTCTGGGTTCTGGAAAATGGGCTTAAAAACCCTACAGGCCTAACAGTAGCGCATCGCGCCAAGGACCAAACTACTGAGGCTTGTTCCTGGCGCTATAGTGGCGCGTCGCGCCCTTGCGGCGCCAAGCCCAAACTTTCTGCTGTTATGGTCCAGGCCCGAAATCCTACAGTACTAGTCCGTCGTAAGATAGTCATAACTTTTGACTCCGAACTCCAAAAATTGAAATCTAGGTGGCGTTGGAAACAAGACTCAAAGAACTTTAATTTGATATATCATGGGCCACCCAATTCATTCTATTTTAGGAGACATGGTCGTTTGAAGTTGACCCTTATACTAACTCGTCCGAAAACTTAATCGATTGGAGTTTTTTGGACTCGACTTGGTGTTATAACACATATAACACACTTTAAATACTTAGGAATTAATCCTAACAAGTCCTCCAGTCCGAGTCAACACACACGTGAAGAAATGTTCGAGTCTTTGCGAAAACTTTTCTGGGGTGTTACATTCTGATTGGCTCAACTTGTTGGAAATATCTCTATAATTAAGAACCCCTTCTTCATCATAAACACACCAATTTCAAAGATAAAGAAAAACATTTAGAGAGTCGTGAGATTTCAAAAGACCATGTATAAAAAAATAGTCTATGAAGAAAAATAGAGTGTGAGCGATATTTTATTAAAGTGGTAAATCCAAATGTCCCTTTTGAGTGTGTAGTAGTCATTTTGAGTATAATACTCGTGTCTATATAGTGTAAAATTTGTTACTATAGTGATATCCGTTGCTCCTCATAGCTCATGTTTTTTCCCTTATTTAAAAGAGTTTCCATGTAAAATTCTTGATTTCATTATTTTCTTATTTTATTTCCATTATTTTGACCAAATATATTTTTGTGTTTGTCCTCATTTTTTCAACAAACTGGTATCAGAGCAAGTTTTTATTAGAGTATGCTTTGTGGTTGTATCACAGTCTGAACTTCCATATCAGAAAAGATTCACTTTAATTTGAAATAGCTATATATTTTTGGAAAATAACCGATGGAAGACAACACTAGTAGAATGTTATTTTTGAATGATATTAATTATGCCATTTGAAAGAGAAAAATGGAAAATCTATTTTATGTCAAGAATTTTATCAACCAGTCTTTACCACTGTAAATCCTGATAATAAAACAGATGAAGAGTTAAATCTGTTGCACAAACAAGTTTATGGATTTATTAGCCAATGGGTTGACGATAATGTGTTGAACCATATTTCAAGAGAGACACATGCTCGTACCTTATGGGAGCATCTTGAAAGCTTGTATGCTCGAAAGACTCGAAACAACAAAATGTTCTTAATAAAGTAGATGTTAAGTTTAAAATATCATGATGACTCTCTGATGAAAGATTACCTGAATAATTTTCAAGGAATCATAAATCAATTTTCTTCTATGGGCATTAAATTTGATAAAATAATTCAAGGCTTGCTTCTACTTGGTTCCCTATCAGACTCTTCTGAAATATTTAGAACTTTATTGTCAAATTCTACTCCGGATAGTGTGATCTTTATGGAATTTGCCAAGAGAAGCATCTTGAACGAAGAGATTAGAAGAAAATCTCAAGGTTCTTCCTTATCGGATGCCCCGATGACTGACACTAGAGGGAGAAACAAGAGTCGTGGTTCTCAGAATAGAGAATATATCATGAGCAAATCTAGAAGAAGACTTAAGGATATTGAGTGCTATCATTGTGGCATGAAAGGGCATACAAAGAAGTTTTACCGAAAGTTGAAGAGGGATAACAAAGACAAAGATGAAAATAAAGAAGATGACAATGAGAATTGCCTGGCCACCGTCTCTACCAAAGATTTTGTTATAGTCCTCGAGGAAGATTTGATAATTATTTCTTGTGATGAGTCAAGCTGGGTTGTGGACACTGATGCCGCATCTCATGTGACATCAATGAAACATTTTTTCTCTTCCTATACTCATGGTGATTTTGGAACCTTGAGTATGGGTAATGAAATTGTATCTAAGGTGGTTGGTGTTGGCACAATTTATTTGGAAACTAGTGTTGGAACTAAACTAGTTTTGAACAATGTAAAACATGCATTTGATGTTTGTCTACACTTTATTTCTGTTGGTGTTCTAGATGATGAAGGATATGTTAATACCAATGGTGGAGGAATTGGTTGTGGCTCATGGTAACAAATGTCATAGTCTATACTGTACTACAGCTTCTACTTGTGCTAATATGATAAATGCAGTTGAGAGCGACAACTCTTTTATGTTATGGCACAAAATACTTAGCCACATCAATGAGAAATGACTTAATCTTCCAACCAAGAAGAAATTGTTGTCAAATTTCCAAAGTGCTAAATTAAACAAGTGTGAGCACTGCTTGGTTGGAAAACAAAATAGAGTTTTTCTTAAGTCTAGTCCTCCTTCAAGAAAGAAACAGTTGTTTGAGTTGGTGCACTCTGATTTATGTCGTCCAATGAAGACAACGAATTTAGGTAGTGCACACTACTTTGTCACTTTCATTGATGACTGCTCAAGAAGCTCTAGGTCTATGTCTTGAAGACTAAAGAGCAAGTGTTAGATGTCTTTAAGAAATTTTAGGCTTCAGTTGAAAGAAAAACTAGAAAAACTAGAAAGAAACTGAAATGTATTTGTACTGATAATGGTGTTGAATATTGTGAACCATTTGATGAATACTGCAAGCATCAAGGTATTAGACACCAGAAGACTTCTCCTAAGACTCATCAACATAATGGGTTGGCTGAGAGGATGAATAGGACCTTGATGGAAATAGTTAAATATTTGCTTTCTGAAGCAAAGTTGCCGAACTCCTTTTGGGGTAAGGCCTTATTGACCGTTGTACATGTTATTAACTCATCTTCTACTGTTGCTTTGCAATGTGATGTTCCAAATAGAGTTTGGTATGATAAAGATGTTTCCTATAACCATTTGAGAGTATTTGGTTGCAAAGCTTTTGTACATGTGCCAAACGATGAGAGATCAAAGTTAGATGCCAAGACAAGGTAGTGCATCTTCATGGATATTACCTTGATGAATTTGGTTACATGCTATATGATCCAATTGAGAAGAAAGTTGTGAGAAGCCGTGATATTGCCTTCATAAAAAATCAAACCATTAAAGATATTGACAAAGCAGAAAAACTAGAATCTTTAAGTTCTGATGACGTAGTCCATCTTGATAAAGTTCCTCATACAAATGTGCATGATGTTGATGGGACTGATGATCATGGTGATGCCCAGAATTATGTCTCAGATCAACATATTGATATTGATAATAATAATGATGTTTTTATTGATAATGCCCGTGTTCATGAAGTTGTGGAAGAATCAAATAATCCTCTTAGGAGGTCCAAAAATAACGTATTCCCTCCTCTCGTTATTCACCTAATGAGTATGTGCTACTCATTGACGGGGGTGAGCCTAAGTGTTTTAAGGAGGCCATGAAAAATGAGATGAAATATCTACATGAGAACCAAACTTCTGAGTTGGGGAAATTACCTAAGGGCATGAGAGCTTTGAAGAACAAATAGGTGTTCAAAGTTAAAATTGAAGAACACAGCTTGAAGCCCAGGTACAAACTTAGATTGGTTGTTAAGAGATTTAGTCAAAGAAAGGATATATATCGACTTTGACGAATTATTTTCTCCTATCATGAAAATGTCTTCTATTCATACAGTTCTTGGTTTGACGGCTAGTCTAAATTTAGAGATTGAGCAGATGGATGTGAAGACGGTTTTTCTTCATAGTGATCTAGAAGAGGAGATTATTATGGAATAACCTGAGGGATTCAAAGTAAATGATAAAGAAAATTTTGTGTGCAAATTCAAAAAAAGTCTTTATGGCCTAAAGCAAGCTAGTAGATAGTGGTACAAGAAGTAATCTGTTATGGGGGAATAAGGCTACACGAAGACTTCCTCAGATCATTGTGTGTTTGTATAAAAAATTTCTGACAATGATTTTATCATCCTCTTACTATATGTGGATGATATGTTGATTGTGGGCAAGAATATTTCCAAGATTGATGAGTTGAAGAAAGAGTTATGTAAGTCTTTTGCTATGAAAGACTTAGGTCATGCCAAGCAAATTTTGGGCATGAGAATTACTCATCTGAGAGAAGAAAGGAGATTTATTTGTCATAAAAGAGGTACATTGAACGTGTACTGTAGCGCTTCAATATGAAGAATGCGAAGCTTGTTAGCACACCTCTTGATGGTCATATAACATTGAGTAAGAAGATGTGTTCTACAACTAGGGAAGAAAAAGAGAGCATGGCCAAAGTTCCATATTCCTCTATTGTCGGAAGTTTAATGTATGCAATGATATGCACTATACCTGATATTGCTCATACAATTGGTGTTGTCAGTACATTTTTCAACAATCCAAGAAAAAAATATTGGGAAGCTGTAAAGTGGATACTCAGGTATCTGAGAAGAAGTTCAAATGAATCCTTGTATTTTGGAGGATCAAATCCCATCTTGAAGGGCTATACATATGTTGATATGGAAGGTGACCTTGATAATAGAAAATCTACTATAGGATATTTGTTTATTTTTTCAGGGGGAGCTATATCATGACAGTCAAAATTGGAGAAGTGTGTTGCACTGTCACAACTGAAGCTGAGTATATTGTGGCTACTGAAGCTGGCAAGAAAATGATATGACTCAAGCAATTTCTTCAGGAGCTTGGCTTGCATCAGAAGGAGTATGTCATCTATTGTGACAGTCAAAGTGCAATAAACTTGAGCAAGAACTCTATGTATCATGAAAGTACAAAATACATAGACGTGAGATATCAAAGGATTCGAGAAAAGATAGAAGACGAATCTATGCAGGTTGAAAAGATCTCTATAAACGAGAATCCTGCAGATATGCTGACCAAAGTGGTAACAAGGGACAAGTTTGATTTATGCAAAGAACTTGTTGGCATGAGCTCTCTTTGAGAAGATGAAAATACCTCTTTCTGGTACATGAGACTGGAGGGGGAGATTTGTGGGGTACATCCCATGAAATTTTAGTCAACAATAGTTGTTACATCTTCAATTACTACAAGCAATTGTCTAAAGCAATATTGCAAAATGTTGAATTTGAATCATTGGCAGCATATTTTTGAATATACAGTGCAATCTACAGTTGAAAATTGCAACTAACCAATCCTTCTGATTGGCTCAACTTGTTGGAAATCTCTCTATAAATAGAGAACCCCTTCTTCATCATAAACACACCAATTAATAGAGAAAGAAAAATATTTAGAGAGCTGTGAGGTTTTCATAGACTATATATAAGAAAATAGTATGTGAAGAAAAATAGAGTGTAAGCGATATTTTAGTAAGGTGGTAAATCAAAAGAGTGTTATTCCTTTTGAGTGTGTAGTAGTCATTTTGAGTATTGTACTTGTGACTATACAGTGTAAAGTTTCTTACTATAGTGATATCAGTTGCTCCTCTTAGCCCGTGATTTTTTCTATATTTAAAAGAGTTTTCACGTAAAATTTTGGTGTCATTATTTTTTCATTTTATTTTCATTATATTGACCAAATATATTTTTGTGTTTATCCTCGTTTTCCAACAAAACTATGGGAAATGGGCCTAATCAGGGTCAGGAATTCCATCGCACGTATAGACAATCCTACCCCAGATTCAATCCTAAGCATAGGCAATCACAATCAATTCCAAATCATTTAACAATTAGAGTAAGAAGTGAAAACATGATCATGTGAGCATTTCATATACGGGTCTTCAAGCAAAAAACCATTTATCAACATCAAGTGAGCAACATAAGCATCACACCAAGTCAATAAGTTATGAATCATGCTCACATACTCACATAATTCATCAATCAAAAAGATATTCATTAGTTTTATTTTACCCATATCATGGCATTAGTATCGGCATAAATGCGGTCATCTAATTTATACAGGACCCTTATTACTCATTACTCCTTAATTTAGTGAAGCATTACACTAATAATTCATAATGAATCAATGAAGTCTCAACTTATCTTATCAAAGTCCAAAATGTTAAATTACATATTTGTGCTTCTGCAATGCCTCCGAACGGGCTCAATAGGATCTAATATGAAATTTAAGTTATTTACAAATCCATAACACCTGTATTGCTAATGAAAAGTTCACCTCTATAATTGGGCTATAGATTTTTTTTTTCAAATTGGTTTACCTATAAGATGGAGAACTCACACATCAAAAACCAGCTAAAACGGATTGTTAATCTACATCTAATCGAAGAATTTTCATTTATCAAATGTAGGTATTAAAACCCCCAATATTTAATCAATTTAAGGGATTAAATCAAGAAAGGAATTAAATCAAGAAATTAACGGTGGAGTAGCGGATTATGGTAAATAGGACATTAGACTCTTACCCCCTAGCAAAAGCTAGTGCAATGCCTTTGAAATCGTCAAAATCCGAGCTCTCAAGCTTAAAAACTGAGTTATGAAGTTTGAAATCGGAAATGGAGATTTAACACTGCCAGGTAAAATTTCTTTATGAACATGACCCTTCTTCGAAAATGCGAGATGCTGACTCAAACCCAATCCATCACGAGAGTGATGCCTCTATTGCGAAGAACAAAAGTCGACTCGACCCCGTACCCAGCCAACCACCCTACGCGAATGTGAGACCCCTTCAACAATTGCGATGACCACGAAAGTGAACATTACGTGAACGCAACACGCATCCATGATCACGACACGAAATTGCAGGCACTAGAGACAACAAAACCAAACTTCAACCAAATCTCTGAATGTACCCTCGTGATTCGTTCGAAATTCTACAGAAATAAATGAGATATGCAGATTGACCATGAAACAAACTTTGGATTTGTTCGAATCATCAAATCAATGTTGTCTTAACCAAATGTTTATTGTGGTCAACCTTGACTCTTTTAATTCAATCAATGACCTAAATCACTCTTAAAATCTCCAGGATTCTTGCAAACTACCTAACTAAGTAAAAAATTACCTTCCAGACCTAATGGAACTATCAGAATTCAAATTCAAGTTCGTCAACCTAAAATGTTGATTTGATCAAACTTTCCAAAACCAAACTTCTCCAACTGAATGTTTTCTGTATTGTTTTTGCCTGCAATGAAGAGTAGAAAATAATGTCTCCTTCTAGACTTTGACATTGTCAAACTCTATGCTCTTTGATGTGGCATGCGCATTATTAGTAGATGACAAAAGTGATGTAGTCCAACGTCGACGTACGCGAAAATTCAATCCCTAATTTGGCTCGCCACAACTGAGCCTTCTTTCCTTAGTAAATCAAAATTAAATGGCAAATATTCTATTCTATTTATCCAATCATTCACACAAATTAAGTATTCGTTTGGTCATAGATTCCAAACATATTTCACTTTATTTGAAATTTATGAAGTTGAAGAAAAATTTTGTTTGGTTATATTTTTTTATAAAAAATATCTGAAATATTATTTTTCCTTAAATATACTTAAATACAACTTCAAAAGCAAAAACGTGAGTTGAAAAATAAAGTATTAAGTGATTTTTCAAATTTAAAATACAATTTCAAGTTAAATTTGAAATTTTCATGATCAAAACACTGATTTTCTCATTAACTGAATATTTTTTATGGCCAAATAGATCTTAAATTATCCTCCTTTTCTCCTTCCCCTTTCAAGTCCCAATCTACATTTAAGAGCACAGTAATCACATTAAAATATCCTTACTGTTACAACTTGCAACATTAATACACGACTATGTCCCTTTATAGACGTCACTTTATACCCATTTAATTTTACTGTGGTGTGTGGTGGAAATGAATCTAGCTTTGATGAAAATTTGTGGGGGAAATGAATCTTTCTATTTTGGCATTCACAAAATCAGAAAAAAAAATAATTAATTATGAGTGCTTTAATTACTAATCCCTAACTAGTCATCCTATCTAATTTGTATTTAGTGGGATATGCAATAATAATTTTGGAATAAAATATATATAAATATTTTATCCAATATTTAATTGAACTTTTGATTCTAAAATAATCAGGTGTCATATAAAAGTTAACAAAACAAACCTTGAAAGATCATGAATAAGAAAACAAACGAGAAATTACCACAGACACAAACAATTAACGTGATTCGATCAATCGACCTATGTCCACGAGAGGAGATGAGCAATTCATTATATAAATATGAGAGTATAAAATATCGAGAGAAACAATCTCACAGAATTCACTCAGAATAAAAAAAGGTTCATACAAATGTTAACGTAACACATGTGTCTCACAAAGTTCCTCCCTACACAAAACTCCCAAAGCCCCTATGACTATATTGTGAATGCTACAAAGTTAGAAGGAATGGGCCTCTATTTATAGAGTCATAAACATTTTTCTACAAGAAAAAAACTAGCCAAATATGGAGACTTTGTGTTTTCGTGTTAGGAAAAACAAAACCCAATTATGATAAGAAACTCAGGGCAAATACCGAACAGAAACTACATAAGAAGACATACTCTACCATCATATATACTATTATTAGCTATACTTTCAAAACATTACATATCTTACCACTAATTAAGAGTTTCCTATCATATATGAGGAAGATACACCAAGATATATGTATTTTTGATACCTGATACACTAAAATAGGGAGAGAGGCGAGTGAGATTTTCTATGTATCCCAGATACATGTAAATCATACTAGATACACACTAGATACATGTATCTGGTGTGAGTCATGTATCTGGTATCCCAGATATATAGTAGAGTGGCGAGCGAGATGCGAAGGAGGCGAACGAGATTTGTTATGTATCCTAGATACATATGAATCCACTTGGATATAATGTATCTAAAATAAATTACACCTAATTTTGACCCCATGTATCACGAGATACATGTATCTGAACGTATCTAGACACACCAAAATTTGACAAAATTCATAATATTATAAATTAAAGTGTATATAAATAATAAACTAGTGGGATTTATGTAAGGTTAGAATCAAAAATAAAAACTGAATCCAATTTATCTAGATCAAAATCAAACACATATTTTTTATGGAAGTATTTTTTATTATACTCGTATGTATATCACATTTTTAATCTAGTATATCGATTTTTTTTTAAAATGTTGAAACTGCACTTCAATTTATTATTTTAAAAAAGAAAACTGAGTATAAAGGAATGGAATATGGCCTTACCTCCCAAGCACAAAGTTGAATAGCCCAAAAACAATTACAGATGGGAAGAATGAATGATGATGACAAAAAGTAAAAACACTAGATATCCCAATCCTATACATAAGAGAGTCAAGGAACATCACAAAGGTATTTTTGTGTTCCATCTTTCTATCCACCCAAAAAAAAGTATTCTTGAGTTGCTTCATTCTGAAAGAAGAAAATTCTAAAATATCCATTCTGATTTCTTATAACGCTCGAATTACACCCTTAATTAGGTATAAAGCGATCGTTTTCAAATATAGTAAACCAGTTAGGTTGGGATCGAATCCCACAAAGAGTGTGGCAAGAAAATTACAATTTGTTGAGATAATTCGATTTAATCATTAATATTATATTTCTGATAGGGTTTAAATGGAGATATTATTAATCTAATTTATACTACAGTGTTTGTATTCAAGAATTAAAGACAAACTAGACTATGATTTGTAGATATCAAAATTCAAACAGATATTTCACTATCTACTCAGTTAGGTGTGTTCATGGTGCAAAACTGAAAAATTTATGTCTTCTAAAGTCTCTCGACCCAATTAGAAAATTTTACCCTAAGTCCTTCTAGCACTTGGATGTGGATTTAACTTGTTCATCATCATAGGTCATAGGTTAGTTATTCTATTTGTAGCTCAACCTATTAGATGAGGGTTGATAGCCTCAAATCTTTGTTAATGATTTTTTTTTCTAATCTTAACTTCTTTTGCCAAGCAAAACAGAATACAAACAATTTCTTAATATTTACAACCATTAAAAACACAATCTTTATGAAAGAACCATAATGCACAACGAACACACATTCATAAGAAGATTTTATCGTGAAGAATTTATTAATCATATCCCTACTCTAGGTTCCATAACTCTAGTTATGAGTTTTAGCTACTCATAACTAGTTGCGAAGAATAAACGTAATTGTAATATGCAATAAACATTATGATGAAAAGAAATAGTATAAACCTTGAATTAATTGCAGTGCTGGCAAGAATTTCTTGTTCGTGCAAAAGTAATCGGTATGAAAACAGTAAACTAATGTTAACAATGTCTCGCACAATGTATAGCATTTATAGCCTAAGTTGTCATGCTGAAGCTTTTTATAGCCTCTTCTACCATATATAGCAGTATGTTCGAAGGCATGAAAGTATGTAAACAATAAAGAATTGTTTATACATAATTAAATTTACCTGTTGGCATATTTGTGATATGATTCTATTGGACTTCATTTTTTCATTGTCGAACCCGCTTTTGCATCTTGCTTTACATACTTTCCAGATAATAACTCACGGCAAAGCTTTGTAATTCAGTTTGAGAAAGGGTTTCTTGGTTTTACTATGCCACCAGGTGAGAATCTAGTGTTTAAAATCATTTCAGTGACCATCGATCCCCAAACATATATTGAAGAAGTGCCACAAAGTCTTACTAATATCACTCTTGAAAAATAAATGGTCATCACCTTCCAAGCAAAGATTAGAGAAACAACAACATTTAGAAGGAAGATTACTACCAAATCTCAAAATATTGATCATGTCAACCAGAGTTTTATGTTTGAAAAGTTTCCAGGAAAAGAAAGATTTTTTTGAAGGGATAGCTCTATGGGACATCATGTTAAAAAATAAAAGAAGAGACTTGTTTAATTCTCAAGATCTTCCATGTAGAGTTATTGTTGTAATGTTGATTTTGATGATTGACAAACTTACTGAAGGGACCCGGTACTATATCGCAAAATACAACCCAGAGCAGGGTAGGGTGACATAAGGACAAAAGTGTCTTTGTACACCTCAACCGATGAGAAGAGGTTAAGGTTTTGTCCTTTGTTCCTATCGTATTTGATAAGGAGACTTGACAAAGAGAAAAACCTAGCTTTGGCATTTTCAAAAATATTTGCTCTTGTCTCAACTTTGAAGCTGTCTCAGCTCTCTTATCAATGTTGACTTCAATCACAAGGGACCTGATCTTATTTCTGAAGTTGATCTTTTAATTATTCCTTGTTGTTTGAGTCTTTATTAGTTTATTTTATGCCTATATTGTAAACCTCCTCTTTTCTATGAAGTTTGTGCAGGTGTTGGTCAACATATATCAGTTAGGGAGAGTTGATATATTGGGCAATAGGAATATTACTTGATTAAGTGATTTTATTCCTAGATTGCATAAGGTTGTAATCTGTTAGCACGATTGCAGAAGTATCAACATGATTATAGTAAATCATGATTATAGGGATCCATAATAATTATAGGATTCATAATTAGGGAATATCTCTTATTATTTTGTATAGATTTGTTTTCTTGAATACATAGAAGTTGCAACATGGTATCAGAGCATTTCATATTAACAATTGAATTGGAAACGAAATGAAACCCAAATCAATTTTTTTTTCACAATGAGAGACTAGACAAATTCTACCAATCCCATCTCCTCTCTTCCACCATTTGTCATTGTCCATCATGATAACTCAATTTTCCCTATCAGTATTATTTTAGATGAAATAAAAAGTTTCCTTTGGTCACAATTGATGGAGATGTGCATTGATGCATGAAATAATATTGGATACTTTACACGAGAAAAAAGTGAAACCAATAACGAACAACTGAGTTATGAAACATGGATTACTGATAACAACAATGTTAAGAATTGGCTTATTGATTCAATGAGCCCTCATCTTATGCAATAATTTATCTGGCTGGCCACAACTAATGAGATATGGAAAGCTATTGCAAAAACCTTTTATGATGAATTTGATAAAACTTGTTTGTTAGAGTTAAATCAAAAGTCTTTCACCACCAAAAAAGAATGGTCGACCTTTGTCTACTTTCTATAGTGAGCTGGTTGAAATCTTTTAGAAAATTGACCATCAAATAGTCCCACAAGGGAAGCAGTTGTTGGAGTCGTACATACACATTCCATTATGGCTAGACTGTGAGTTCATATATTCCTCAGTGGACTTGACACTGAATTTGATCAAGTTCGTGGTGAGATTCTATGAAAGGATCAAAATCTGGATCTATAAAGTACATATGCATATGCTAGACGAGAATTTCAACAAAGGCAGACCATGGGAACTTCTCACTCAATATTTGAAACTCATCCATGACAGTTCACCGAAACAAAGGGCGTAATAACCCATCATCTAGAAAATCTAATAATTTTATTTGTAATTATTGTGGTGAGAAAGGACATCCAAAACAACGTTATTATGAGATTATCGAATACCCATACTAGTAGTTCTTCTCAAGGAATCCTAGAAAATATATCAATGGCAATGCATCAATGGCTATGCAAAGACACCACAGATCAATTTAGAAGAAAATACGCTAACCATTACCAATAATGTTCATCTAGGTATTTCTAGTAAGGTGGAAGTATCATCTATCACTCCTAAGAGTAGTGCTTGGATTATTGATACAGGGGTAAGAGATCACATGGCGAATGATTCAACCAAATTACAACCATTTAAATCATCATCTCAATCTGAAATCTCTACCACAAGTGGTAGAAATTCTCTTATTACATGAGAGAGATTAATTGTTCTTTCTAATACTTTGACGTTTGATACCATCCCAGTGGTTCCCACACTTGCTTATAATCTTTATCAGTTGGAATAATTACCTCAATGCTCCATTGCACCATAACGTTTTGGCAGGATATTCTGACCTGGAGGACTCATGATTATGGTGTTAAATAAATAAGTTGTATTATTTAGAGTTGACTGAAGATGGAAAAAAATAATTTCATCATGTATTTCACATAAGTGGGGTTGAGAAGACTCGTGATAGTGTTTGGATATGGCATAGAAAGCCCGGTCACATTTTCTTTGCCTACCTTAAAAAACTTAGGGCAAATTTATTTTTTGGTTAGATATTTCATATGTTAAATGTGATCTATGTGAATTGGTAGTTAACCATTATGTTCTATATTCACTCAGTTTGTAATGACCTCCAAGGTTATTTTTGTACTTCGGCATGTTTTTATTATTTTACCTCTTTCTATAGCTTCTTTATAGCTCTTATGTGATGTTGAGATGGGTGGCATGTGCTCCAAGATGTCCGATTGAGTTTTGAAGTAGTTTGTCCATTTTTGAGGCTTAAGGCTTGAAAAAGTTGACTTCAGTCAACATCCGGAGATTCAGGCATCGTATGAGAATTCTGACAATTCCATCATCTTCGAAAGGTCTTTTTTGGTCTGAAGGGTAGGTTGGTTTGAGTTTTGGAGTCTTCATTTTGAGTTTGTGTGATTTGTCGTTTTCACTTTAAAGTTTTGGCCAAGTTTGACTTTGGTCAACATTTTGAGTAAACGTGCTTGGATGAAAATTCTGTCAATGTAGTTAGCTTTAGAATGACAAGTTTGATCTAGAATGACCTTTGGTTTGGTTTCCGAGGTGCTCGAAATGAGGTTAGGCCATTTGTGTGATTTATGTGTTTTCCTTTGAAAATCTTTGACTTTGGTCAATATTTTATCGAAACGACCCATTTTTGGAAATTCATCAATTTCATTGAGTCAGGAATGCCATTTCTAGTTTGGTAAAATATCTTATTTGTGGGCACGGGGTTCCAAACGAATTTCTAATAGCCCGTCATAGAATTCGGCATGTCAAGTTCATTTTGCACTAGTAGGGATCTGGTGTCGTCGCTAAAGGGAGTGCCGCTAAAGCGGTCAAGAAATCACTAAAGGGACCAGGCACTTGGGGTCGGGGGTCATAAAATGACTAACCCATCGCTAAAGCGACTGCTCGTTTAAGCGACCTGGTGTCGCTAAAGCGATGCCCACCTTTTTGACGTGGTTGCTTAAGCGAACTTCAGGGGTTCGCTTAAGCGACATTAGTGGCCTATTTTTGGTCCCTTTTTCAGATTTGAGCCCTAACTTCCAAATTAGATATTTCTCTCTAATTTTAAGCGATTTGGGCGATTCAAAAGGATAAGTAACATGGTTTTTTAGGGCAATTCATTGGTGTGTTCATAATTAGGAGCAAAGGCTTCTCTTGAGGTAAATTGCCCTTTTCCCCTGAAATTTTTGTGGTTCTTGTACTAAGTTGAAGACTTTGGTGTTTGTTGGTGTTGTAATAGTTTGGTTGTATGAATTGTGTTTCCTTTTGGAGCACAAGCTAGGCTTAGCATCTAAGGTCTATTCTCGGAATAAATTCAGTAAGTTACGAAGTGGGTCCCATAATTCCTGATTTTTACTCTAAATTTTGGCCCGTCTCCGAATTTTATAATTTTAATATCATAACGACCATATTGACATTGTGATTTCATTATTGATAGAGGGCACCGTTTGAAGGTTTCCCAAAAGGGAAAAGCTCAGGTTAACGGTTCTTGTGCGGTTTCGTCTTTGAGGTAAGTTATGACTTCCTCTTTTCAGACTTGGCTTGGTTGAATTTGATATATTTTGGGTGGTAACGTGTATTAGGTTGGTGATTTAGGTGTTGATTTCCTATTGAGTATTTTGGAGTCGATGATCATTGTTAGTATATAGTTTGAGATTTTAGCCGTTGGAGCCTTAGTCTAGGTGCTAACTTCACTTGTTTACATCGCTTAGAATTCTTAGAACTTGCTCCTAGGTGATTTGAATTTAGTATACCGCTTGTCAACTTTTTTGGTTTCGGGTTGCCACTCATTGTGATTTCTGCTTATGCTTATGTCTTGTTTGTTTATGATATTAAAATGGTGGGCCTGAGGCCGTGCTTTCGGTACACCAAAGTCTCAGGTTAGTGACATGGTGTCTTTGAAGGGATTTTTTCCACCTTGAGTGATATATGATTTTTGACGTGCTACTTGTCTTATTTACCTCATCGATGTTAAAAACCTTTTTAAAAGAAAGAGTAAAAGATGAGAATAAGAATTTTGGTTGATGAATAAATATGAGGAATTTAAGAAAAAATGGTGATATCTTATTTATGGAAATTCATGGTTGATAAACTCGAGGTATGATTCTGGGCAACCTTTTTTTTTGGGCTACACTTTTAGCTCACTATTGATAAGCTCGAGATGTGAATTCTAGGCGGACCGTTGATACATATTCTGAGTTATTACTTCAATATTGATGAGCTCGAGGGTTGTTCTGGGTGCTCTATGCTACTTTTGGGGAATATTGATCCATATCTACTACTTTATATTCATGTATTCCTTCGATATTTTGTGGATTGAGATTATTAATAGAATTACCTGCTTGACTACCGTATGATTCTTCCCTTACCCTCTTTCCCCATAATTGTAGTTTTACGCTTTTCTTTTATTATTATTAGTATCATCATGTTGCTTATTATATATTTATTCTTTCTGAGCTCGGTCGGCCTATGATGTATATTGAGTACCCCGTATTTTGGTACTCATTCTGCACTTCTGTATCATTTTGATGTAACTCCCAGATCGAGCCACCCCGGTGCACACCTGATCATCCGTAGCTGGGACCAATCCTAATTGTGGTGAGCTCCCGGCATTCAGAGACTTGCTATTTTCCTTCTTTTGTTTTGGCTACTATTTTGTATTTGGGATAATTAGTTTTGTATTGTATATACATATTATCAGATTTTGTACTTATCAGCTCATGTATAGGTGACACCAAGTCTGGGGTATGGTCTAGCGTCAGTTCATCATTTTTGGTCACTTTCGAGCTTTTTGTATATTTTGTATCGTATTTACATATCTATACCTTGGCCTGAATTTTCTTTTGATTATATTCTTCTTGTTTCCGCCTTCTTATTAATCATTTATTAAAAAATAAGCTTTGACTTTCATTTGATTGGGTTTGTCTTTCCTACTCGGGGTTATAGTAGGCGTAATCATAACCTGAATTCGGGTCATGACAGAGTGGTATTAGAGCTTAGGTTCACCGGTCTCACTATTATAGGAGCAAGTGTCTAGTAAAATCCAGCGGATCGGTACGATGACGTCCGTATCTAATCTTCGGGAGGCTATAGGACATTGTTAGGAGTTAATTAACCATTCTTGTTTCTGATCGTGCACTAATGATAATAAAGCCCTTTACATCCTATTTGTTTCACTCTTTCACAGATGGCAAGGATGAGAGATACTCAGGGTGGATGAGGACCCCCTGCACCTATAGATAGAGCCCCAGCTCGGGGTAGGGATTGAGGTCAAAATAGAGGTCAGGGCTAAGCTCGGGCCACAACACCAGTGTTAGAATCAGATATAGAGGTTGAGTAGTTCGAGCATCAGCCAGTAGAGGAGGATCCATCCCATCCTCTACTCAGATTCATAACCACTCCAGTGTTATAGGATACTCTGGCCCAAATCCTCAGCTTCATGGAGGGTATGTCCCGATCAGGGACACTACCTAGCACTTCAACTGGACCTCAGGTTTGAGAGGAGGCTCAAACTTCAGGGCAGGCAGGGGCATAGTATGATCCGGTCCTTATTCTACAACCTACTACTAAAACACCCTATCTGGTGATTCAGCCTATTCCTATAGTTATTCAGCATATGGTAGCTTGGCCGGTTATGACTACAGAAGAGCAAAAGATGTTGGGCAGGTTTATCATATTGGCCCCTTCGAAGTTCTTAAGTTCCGCGAGCGAGGATACCTATGAGTTTCTAGTTAGTAACCAAGAGAGGTTGCATAACCTCGAGTTGATGGAGTCCCACAGGGTTGATTACACTACTTTCCAGCTGGATAGACCAGTGAAGCAGTGTTGGAGATCTTATCTTAGCTGCAGACCCACGAGATCGCTGTCGATGTCGTGGTCTTAGTTCTTTGAGGCTTTTTTGGAGAAGTATGTACCCCGCAGTTTGGGAGATAGGCTGAGAGATGAGTTCACAATACTGGTACAGGGATCGATGATGATCACAGAGTATGAGTATCAGTTCCATGAGCAATCCAAGCACACTACCATGATTATATCGATAAAGAAAGAATATGTGTGCTGATTCGTTAGAGGGTTCTCTATTTCTTTGATATTGGGTACAAAGTAGATGATTGCATCAAGCTGTTCGTTCTTGCAGATAGTAGATCATGCCACACTATTGAAGTTATTCATCGTGAGGCTTATAGAGGCAGCGATAAGAGGCCTCGCAGTCAAGGTAGGAGTTCTTTTGGCAAAGTCCATCCACATCAGTATCCACCAAGTAGACCAGTTCAGGCAGCCATACAGCTTACTAATGGTAGGTCAGCGGGTACTAGTGGTTAGAGCGTCCAGACTTTGGGTCAGTCTTCTCGAGGTCAGACTTTTGGGTATTCAGGCCGTGGTGGCCATTCAAGTTCAATTGGGACAACACAAGGAGGTTCATTTAGGGGGTTGTGTTATAAGTGTGGTATGATAGGTTACTTTTCCAGGGAGTTTCCTACTATTATCTATTATAGACGCTAGAGTTAGTAGGGTCTACAAGGTCAGCAGGTTCAGGTCCCCAAGGCTCCAATTTAGCTGCCCAAAGAGGGTGTATAGGGTGACAGAGATGATTCTTAGGTACTAGGGGTGGTCTCCAGGCAGGCTAGATAGGTGGTAAAGGTAGACGTAGTCATATATATACCTTTTTGGGTATGCTAGAGGTGGATACATCGGATACCATCATCACAAGTACGATCTTTGCCTCTCATCAGCCTGCCTATGCTTTATTTGATATAGGGTCTACTTGCTCGTATCTATCTGCTCGTTATTCTACTCAATGGGATATTTTATGCGAGCCATTACTTATGTCTATGTGTGTGGCTACCCCCGTAGGTGATTCTTTAGAGTGGATCGAGTGTATCGATCATGTGTGGTGACTATTGTGGGATATGATACTAGAGCAGAATTGATTATGCTAGTTATGGTAGAATTTGACTTGATTCTAGGCATGGATTGGTTGTCTACTCATCATGCGATTTTGGATTGCTTCTCCAAGACCGTTACCTTTTATATGCCTGGTATTCCTCCAGTCATGTAGGCAGGTGCAGTTAGTCATGTACCTTGTGGTGTGATATCCTCCCTCAAGGCTCAGCAGTTAGTAGTAAATAATTGTCTAGCTTATGTTGCTTATGTCCGTGACACTAGTGTTGGCACTCCTTTTATTAATTTTATTTCGGTGGTTTGAGAGTTCCCTGATGTCTTTCCCACTGATCTACCAGGTCTTCCTCCTGAGCGTGTTATTGATTTTAGCATTGATGTTGAGCCGGGTACACAGACAGTCTCTATTCTATAATATTACATGGCTTTAGTTGAGTTGAGGGCGCTTAAGGTACAGCTCTAGAACCTCTTGAGTAAGGGTTTTATCAGGCCTAGTGTGTCTCTCTAGGGTGCTACTATTCTATTTGTTAAAAAGAAGGATAGTACCTTACGTATGTGTATTGATTACAGACAGTTGAATAAGGTAACCATCAAGAAAAGGTACTCGATGCTGCAGATTGATGACTTATTTGACCAGCTCCAGGGTACAGCAGTGTTCTCTAAGATAGACTTAAGGTCAGGGTATCACCAGTTGAGGATTAGGGAGTTAGATATCCCTAAGACTGCTTTTAGGACTCGATACGACCATTATGAGTTTTTAGTCATGGTCTTTTAGGTTGACTAATTCTCCTGCCACATTCATGGACTTGATGAACGTGTGTTCAGACCTTGCAGGATCAGCAGTTTTATGCTAAATTCACTAAGTGTGAATTCTAGCTTGAGTATGTGGCATTCCTAGGGCACTTGGTGTCCAAGGATAGGATTATGGTAGATCTAGCAGAGATAGAGACAATTTGTGATTGGGCTAGACCTATTTCTCCTACTGAGGTTTACAATTTTGTCGGGTTGGCAGGATACTATAGATGGTTTTTAGAGGGGTTCTTTTCTATCGCAACACCTTTGACCATATTGACTCAGAAGAATGTTCCTTTCTAGTGGTATGACGAGTATGAGGCGAGCTTCATGAAGCTCAAAGCCTTGTTGACTTCATCTCCAATTCTTACTTTTCTTGTCAAGGACCAGGGATTTACGGTGTATTATGATGCTTCAGGTGTTGGCTTGGGTTGCGTTCTGATGCAACAGGGTAGAGTTATTAAATATACTTCTAGGAAGCTGAAGGTGCATAAGCAAAACTATCCCCACACATGATCTATAGTTGGCGGCGGTAGTCTTCGCATTGAATATTTGGAGGCATTACTTGTATGGAGACAGTGCAGGTGGTTGGAGTTGATGAAGGACTATAACGTCACTATTCTCTATCACCCTGGTAGAGCAAATGTGGTAGCAGATGCTTTAAGCCAAAAGGTAGTAAGTATGGGGAGTTTGGCATTCTTATTAATTGAGGAGAGGCATTTACCTTCGGGCATTCAGTCCTTAGCTAACCAGATGGTTCGTCTTGATATTTCTGAGTTGGGTAGGGTACTTTCTTGTGTAGAGGCTAGGTCTTCCTTGATGGAGTAGATTCGAGCACAATAGTTTAATGACTAACAGCTGAGAGTGATTTGTGATAAGGTACTGAGTGGGGAGGCTAGGAAGGAGACCTTAGATCCGTAGGTCATTTTGAGGATTGAGGGTCGTATCTTTATTTCTAGAGTTGGGGATCTAGTCAGGATCATCTTTGAGGAGGCCCATTATTCCAGATATCCCATTCATCCCGATGCAATGAAGATGTATCATGACTTACAGAGGCAGTATTGGTGGTGTGGGATGAAGCGGGACATTGAAAATTTTATGGCTAGGTGCTTGAACTGTCAGTAGGTTAAGTTCGAGCAATAGAGGCCAGGAGGTTTGACCCAATGACTACCCATTCCAGAATAAAAGTGGGAGCGGATAGCAATGGACTTTGTAGTGGGTTTACTACTACCTCCTGAAGTTTTGATTCTATTTGGGTTATCGTAGATTGATTGACCAAGTTGGATCACCTCTTACTGGTCCAGACTACCTACACATTTCACAGAGGTTTGCTCAGATTTACATTTGAGAGGTGGTCCAATTGCATGGAGTGCCAATATTTATCATTTTCAGACCATGGTACTCAATTCACTTTGCATTTTTGGAGGTCTATACAGAGGGATTTGGGTACCCGAGTCGAGCTCAACACAACTTTCTGCCCCACACTAATGGTAAGTCAGAGTTCCCTAGTGGGTTGGTAGAAGGTGTCGTTCCCTAGTAGGTTGGTTTGATGCTTTTGATGTTAGGCCTTGGGGCACCTATTTACTGCGTGATTCGATGAACAAAGTTTGTATGATCCAGGAGAGACTCCTTACTACCCAGAGTAGGCAGATGAGTTAAGCTAATCGGAGGGTTTGGCCTTTAGAGTTTATGGTTGGAGACCGGGTGTTCCTATAGATGTCGCCCATAAAGGGCATGATGAGATTCAGGAGGAAAGGTAAGCTTAGCCACAGGTTCATAGACCCTTTTGAGATCTTAAGATGGGTAGGGTAGGTCGCTTATAAGTTATCCTTGCCCCAAGCACTTTCAAGTGTTCACCTTGTATTCTATGTTTCCATGCTGCAGTGGTACATTCCATATAAGTCTCACATGCTTCAGTGGGATTCAGTTCAGCTTGATGAGTCCTTTTTCTTTGAGGAGGAACCCGTGGCTATTTTGGATAGGCAGGTTAGAAAGTTGGGTCTAAGGTGATTCCATCGGTGAAGATCTAGTGAAGGCATCACCCGGTCAAGGAGGCTACTTGAAAGACCTAGCAGGACATGCAGACCCGATATCCTCATCTTTTTGAGCCACCAGGTATCTTTCTTCCTTGACTTTCGAGGATGAAACTCCTTTTAGTAGTGGATGTTGTAATGACCCTCAAGGTCATTTTCATTCTTTTTCATGTTTGTACCATTTCACCCATTTCTGTAGCTTCTTTATAGCTTTTATGTGATGTTGGGAAGGGTGGCCCGTTCCCCAAGGTATCTAGTTGATTTTTGAGGTGGTTTGGCTATTTTTTAGGCTTAAGGCTTGAAAGAGCTGACTTTAGTCAATATTTGAAGATTCGGGTGTCGTATGAGAATTCTGATGATTCCATCAGCTCAAAAAGGTCCTTTTTGGTCTAGAAGGAAGGTTGATTTGGGTTTTGAAGTCTTCATTTTTGAGTTTGTATGATTTGTCATTTTAACTTTAAAGTTTTGGCCAAGTTTGACTTCGGTCAACATTTTGAGTAAACGCTCTCAGATGAAAATTTCGTCAATACGATTAGCTTTGAAACGCCAAGTTTGGTTTAGAACGACCTTTGGTTTGGCTCTCGAGGTGCTCAGAATGAGGTTTAGGCCTTTTGTGTGATTTATGTGTTTTCCTTTGAAAATCTTTGACTTTGGTCAGCATTTCTTTGAAAGGAGCTCCATTAGGAAATTCGTCAATTCCATTGAGTTCGAAATACTATTTTTAATTGGGTTGCATATCTCATTTGCGGGCATGGGGTTCCAAACGAATCTGAAACACCCCATTGGAGAATTCGGCATGCGAAGTTTATTTTGCACCAGTAGGGATCTGGTGCCATAGCTAAACCAACTCCTGGTATCTAAAGTGAAAACTGCTAAAGTGGTCAGGAGATCGCTAAAGCGACCAGGTACCTGGAGCTGGGGTCGCTAAGGCGACCACCCCATCGCTAAAATGAGTGGTCGCTTAAGCGACCTAGTGTCGCTAAAGTGATGCCCGCCTCTTTGAGGTGGTCTCTTAAGCAAACACCAGGGGTTCGCTTAAGCAATATCAGATGCCTATTTTTGGTCCCTTTTTCAGATTTGAGCCCTAACTTTCAAACTCGATTTTCTCACTATTTTTGGGCTAGTTGGGCGATTCAAAATGCTAAGTTGCGTGGATTTTTTAGGGGAATCCATTGATATGTTCATAATTAGGAGCAAAGGCTTCTCTTGAGGTAAATTGCCTTTTTTCCCTGAATTTTTGTGGTTCTTCTACCAAGTTGAAAACTTTAGTGTTTGTTGGTGTTTTAGTAGTTTGGTTGTATGAATTCTGTTTCCTTTTGGAGCATAGGCTAGGCTTAGCATCTAAGGCCCATTTTCGGAGTAAATTTCATAAGTTACGGAGCAGGTCCCACAATTCTCAATTTTTACTCTAAATTTTAGCCCGTCTCTGAATTGGATAACTTTAATGTCATAACAACCATATTGAAGTTGTAATTCCATTATTGATAGAGTGGCACCCTTCAGAGGCATCCCGAAAGGGAAAAGCTCAGGTTTAGCGGTTCTTGTGTGGTTTTGGCTTTGTGGTAGTTTATAGCTTCATTTTGTTAGACTTGTCTTGGTTGAAATTGATACGTTTTGGGTCATAATGTGTGATTAGGTTGTTGATTTAGGTGTTGATATCCTATTAAAAATTTTAGAATCGATGATCATCATTAGTGTCTAGCTTGGCTTGTTTACATTACTTAGAATTCTTAGAACTTGCTCCTAGGTGATTTGAACTTAGTATACCGCTTGTTGACTTGTTTGGTTTCGGTTGGCCACTCGTTGTGATTTTGTCTTATGCTTATATCTTGTTTGCTTATGATATTGAAATGGTGGGCCCGAGGCCGTGCTTTCGGTACACCGGAGTCTCAAGTTAGTGATATGGTATCCTTGATGGAATTTTTCCCGACTTGAGTGATATATAATTTTTGATGTTCTACTTGTCTTATTTACCTCGCCGGTGTTAAAAACCTTTTAAAAAAGGAGTAAAAGATGAGAATAAGAATTTCGGTTAATGAATAAATATGAGGAATTTAAGAAAAAAGGGTGATATCTTATTTATGGTAATTCATGGTTGATAAGCTCAAGGTATGATTCCGGGCTTCCCTTTTTTTTTAATTTTGGGCTAAACTTTTATGGTCACCATTGATAAGGTCAAGATGTGAATTCTGAGCGGCCCATTGATACATATTCTGGGTTATTACTTTGATATTGATGACCTTGAGGATTGTTCCAGGCACTCTATGCTACTCTTGGGGAATATTGATCCATATCTACTACTTTATATTCATGCATTCCTTCGATATTTTGTGGATTGAGATTATTAATGGGATTAACTACTTGGTTGGATTTACTTGACTACCGTATATAATTCTTCTTATACCCTCTTCTCCCGTAATTATTGTTTTATGCTTCTCTCTTATTAGTATTAGTATCATTGTGCTGCTTATTATATATTTATTCATTTTGAGCTTGGTTGGCCTATGATGCCTACTGGGTACCCCATATTTTGGTACTCATACTGCACTTCTGCATCTTTTTGATGCAGCTCCCAGTTCGAGCCACCCTAGAGCGGGCCTAATCATCTGTAGTTGTGCCCAATCCAGATTGTGGTGAGCTTCCGACGTTCAGAGACTTTCTACTTTCCTTCTTTTGTTCTGGCTACTATTTTGTATTTGGGATAGTCAGTTTCTGTATTGTATATACATATTGTCAGCTTTTGTACTTAGTTGCTCCTGTATATGTGACACCAGGTCTGGAGTTTGGTCTTACATCAGTTCGTCATTTTTAGTCACTTTTGGGCCTTTTATATATTTTGTATCATATTTATATATCTATACCTTGGCCCGACTTTTATTTTGATTATATTCTTCTTGCTTTCTCCTTCTTATGTTATTAATCATTTATTAAAAAATGAGTTTTGACTTCCGCTTAATTTGGTTTGGCTTGTCTACGCGGAGATTATAGTAGGTGCCATCATGGACCAGATTCAGTTCATGACAGAGTTGAAATAAATGCTCCCAACCTTAGTTGTTATACATTCTAATATTTAGGGACTTGCAAAGGTTACATCCCTTTCAAATGCTCATCATTTTATTACTTTTATAGATAAATGCACTAGGTTTACATGGGTATCTTTGCTTTTTAAGAGGAGTGATACATGTATGGCATCTAAGGAGTTCTACAATATGGTCCATATCCAGTATCAACAAAATATTTGAATTTGGCAATCCGATAATGCCATAAAATTTGTGGATGCTTCATTTGTTGAATATTTGAGCCAGTTGGGAATACGATACCATATTTCTTGTATGTATATGCCACAACAAAATGGGTTGGAAGAAAGAAAGAATAGGCAACTGGGTTCCTTCCGGAGTTATTGGCTTTCAAACTCCACAAGAGAAATAGGATCTTTTTGCTCAATTCCGTATTTGCCAAATCTCGAACCAAGAATTTTTAGGTGTACCGTACATGTTCATATTCCTAAAATCTTACGAAATAAATCGGATCCTTATGCAACACGATGTAATTTTATTGGATATTCAGATTTTCAAATGGGCTATAGTTGTTATGATCTACACATAAATAATTTGCAAGTCTCATTAGATGTATCCTTCCATGAAACTAAGCCATACTACAAAGGAGGAGTTTTAGGCTCAACTCCTCGAGATGAGAACTTGAGTGATGAGACTGATCTATGTGGTAGAAACAATGGAAATTCTAAAGGTAAAAACTATTTTGCAGAATTAGAGGCCATTGAAGAAGAGTTAAATACACTCAAGTCACCATTGATCAACCCAATGTTGATGCTCTAAGTTTGCCAAACTTATCTTTGAATAGTGATGATAAAGATTCATTAGAAGAGCTTGAATTAACATTATTAACCGAGGATCACCCTTCTCAAAATGATCAAGAAAATGTTGGAACCCAGGTACAAATGATTCCCTCTCAAGTTGTCTTTTACCCTTATGATTACCATCAAGATCAAATAGGGGTGTCCTAAAGAAACGATATGAACCTGATGCCAAAGTAAATGTCAAATAACCTATCAATAATTTTACATCTACTTATAGAATTCTAGATTTATATGCCCTAAATGTTGATCAGTTGTCCAAAATGTCTAATCTTAATAGTGTGTATCATTAGAAAATCCAAGGTGGATGAAAACATTGAATGAAGAGATGGAGGCTCTGAAAAAGAACCCAATGTGAAAACTAGTTTTGTTACCGGAAGGTAAGAAACCTATTGGATGAAAATGGGCATACATTGTAAAACGTAAAGCTAATGGAAGAATCGGCCGATATAAACCAAGATTGGTAGAAAAAGGTTACACATAAAAGTATGGATTAAGTATGAAGTTGATTATCAAAAAACTTTCGCACCAGTTGTTAAGCTTAATATTGTTCGTGTCACGATCTGACCTAGGGTCTAGCCGTAACACGGTGATTAGAATCCTGAAGGACCCTAACCAAGCCTTTTAGCATAACATTCAAGATCATACATAAGGTAAATGAGAAAATAACGAGATCAAGAAGCATAAACTCAATAAAAGAATAAGTCTCGAAATGAAAAAGTGATAACGTAGACTCTTACTATCTAACATGCTTCTACTAACTTGATCGGGGTATAAGACAAGATCCTAGCCCACCTACATAGAAAATATAAGATTAATGAAGTACAACTTTCAAATATGAAATAAGTGTCATATCCTCAAATGTAAGGACTCACCAACAGTAAGATAATAGCAAGCACTAGCCATGAGCAGGAGGAGGATGAGTGTGATCGTCAGACTCTATGTTATTATACAATGTAGTAAAAAGTATACGTTAGTACATGGAATGCACTAAGTATGTGAGAAGATGCATGAACAATAAGCATAGGACATAATCAATATGAATCATAGGATGCAAGACCAATATCATTAAAACATGAATAAAGTCATGAAAATATTAAAACATTTATCTCATTGGTCAATGCATCAAAATCTAATAATTATAATAAGAACTCATAACTCAATGGAAACTATTGTAGGATAGGACCTTTAACCGACATATAAGACCATGCGAGCTAATACATAAAATCCGATGACTCCCACATCGAGACGTAGGAGTTTATCTTATCCAGGTATACTCTATTAGTAACTCTTTTAATTTTGCTATGTGGATCCACTAGCTTCGCCATATTGGTATCTTTGAACCTACGTAGGCAACGTAGTTTGGGACTAAAGCTTGGCTACTAGGATTCCCTTGGATAACAAACCTTTGGTTACCGGACCAAATGCCACCTAATAGTCTTCTTGGTTCTTAGTCATTATTCCAATGGAACTCTCATAAAAAATAATCATCAACATCATAGGGAAATATAATAATAGACATCAATCCATCTTTATAAAATATCATAAGAATAGCTCATCTAGAATCATTAAAGTAAAATCATAAGATTAGCTCATCTATCATATAACTTATATAACGTGGGTGTAGGCCTTCCATCATTGTATATCTTTATCATAAAATATCTTTAGGGACTTAACTTGCCCTATCATTAACTTTTTTGAAGCATCATAGAATCATCATTCATAAACTTCTTTACATAAAGCATCTTTAAACTTAATTATTCATAAAGATTTCATTGAAATAACTTGAAAATCATGATCATATCTTATAAATCATACTTAAAACTAGCATATAGCATGGGTCATTGAAATTAAACTTCAAATCATGCAATATGATGTAAATTATACATAATTAGGCTAATAGTATTAAAATATATCATAATTGAGAAGACCCAATGAAAATTATGAAATTAGGGCTTTTAATTGAAGAAATCATAAATTTGAGAAGAAATCTTTGGGATTTAATGGGTGAAAGGTACCCATGGATGAAGTCCCACATACCTTGACCTTTATGAGCCCTAAATTGAAGAAAATAGAAGCTTGACCTTGAAGAAATCATTTGAATTGCTTGAGGGAGAAGAAGACTCTTGAGAGAAAAATTGGGAGATAAAGTTTTATGATTTTGAGAATTATGTGAGAATGAGAGGGTTAAAGGAATTTAGGTTAGTTAATAAGTAAGAATATAGTCCCAAAATTTATCCACATCATTAATGAAATATGGGGAAATGACCAAAATAATTCCAACTTAAAACTGGATTTGGGTATCTGGATGGACCATCACCATGGTCTGTGAAGTCCAATACGGGTCGTGGTCTCCATCGTGGAGCTGGACTTCAACTTCTGAAACAGGCCTTGCACACCACGGACCGTGAAGGCTAATACAGCCCATGGTGGTTAGGACGTGGTCCCAAACTTAACTTACAGACATGAGCCTTTCCATGGACTCCCACTACGAGACCCACTATATTCTATGGTAAGTAATACGACATGTGGTAGTCGTGCGTGGTGGAGGACTGATCAGGGGTCTTGGGGAGGGTGTCCAATATGAAGAGCTCCACGATTCATGGTGCTCACTACAAATCGTGGTCTCTATCATGGACCCTTCCCCTATAAGGTCTGAGTTTTGAATCTCCACCATGGCAGCACACTATGATCCATGGTGAGGAACACGGCCTGTTATGACTTTTGTGGTCATCACCTGGTGCCAAAAACTGAGTTTTTCTGGAAATTCATCTTTTGATCCTCGTTTTATGACTTTCTAACTTCTGGGATCTTATACTTCGTATCCTTATATCAGTTGTACTCACCTGAAATTGTCCTTTGCGATAGTTTGACGTAAGGAATGCTTTCTTGAATGGTAACCCGAAGGAAGAAGTATATATGAAGATTCAACAGGGTATTAAATATGAATTTATACATAAAGGTAAAGTATGTAAATGGAAGAGATAAGGTTTACCTCAGTAATGAAGTTTTTTGGTTATAGGCAAAGTAAATCTGACCACACTTTACTTATTAAACATCAGTAGAAAAAATTACAACATTAATAATGTATGTAGATGATATGGTCTTGATTGGTAATGATGCTAAAGAAATTGAGAGACTACAAAAGTATTTGGCAACCATCTTTGAAATGAAGGACCTAGGACATCTACAATATTTTCTGGGTATTGAAGTATCACGATCAAATCTAGGAGTTTCTTTGTGCTAATAGACGTATGTGTTGGATTTGCTGACTGAAATGGGGATGTTAACATGCAAACCAGTTGAAATACCAATGGAGATGAATTATTCACTTGAAATTTCTCTAGGCAAAGTTTTGATAGACATATGTCACAGATTTAGACTTCAATTCTAAGTCTGTGACGCACAGCTCGCTATCAACCACTAGTAGGAAAGTTGATCTATCTAGCACATATTAGGCCAAATATAGCATATGATGTGAGTTTGGTAAGATAATTTATGCATGCTCCAACTGAGGAACACATGAGAGAACTTTATAGAATCTTGAGATATATGAAAGGTGCACATGGAAAAGGGCTATTATACTCAAACAATAAAGCCGCCACACCGATCCTGATTGGGCAGGAGATCAATCAACCAAAAAATCCACTTCTAGATATTTAATGTTTATGGAATGAATTCTTGTCACCTAGAGAAGCAAGAAACAAAAGGTTGTTTCTTTTTCAAGTATGGAAGTAGAGTTTCATCGTATGGCATATGGATTATGTGAACAATTATATTCATGACCCAAGCTAGGCCCTAGGCATGACAGGCGATCAAAACCTTGAGGGACTCCAGTCAAGCCTCTTAGCATACATCACATACATAAGGTAAGTAAAAATATCGATAAAAACATAAGCAGAAGATAAGTGTCAAAGAAAATCTCAAATAAAGAGAAAGTTTAAAGCAACATGTCTGAATACTAAGAGTTACAACCCATGATAGTCAAAAAAATGCCTCTACTTAGTCTATATAGGGGCATAAGACATATTCCTAGCTCACCCAAAGAAAAAAATAACCAACATGGTAAAATAATTGATTACGCCCTCGAGACATGAGGACTCACCAATCAAGTGATGATAACAATATATGACTCTAGCCATGAGTGGGAGGAGCGTGATCGTCAGACCCTACATTATGATATAATATAGGCAAAAGTATACATTAGTACATGGAATGAACTAAGTATGTGAGAAGCATGCATGAACAAAAATAATAGGACATAAGCAATATGAACATTTGATGCATGACTAACATCTTAAAACATAAGTAAATTTGAAAATATTTAAATATCACAATCATAATCACGTGGTCAATGCACATAAACATCGTTAGAACTTATACCATTTTATATACCTTTGTGGTATAGGACCTTAACCGACATTTAAGACCATGTGAGCTATAATATGGAATACGATGTAACTCCCAAATTGAGAAGAGAGAGGCTACTTGCCAAGGTAGACTCCATTAGAACATCTTAAACTTAAGCTATTTATGGATCCACTAGCTAGGCCATAGAGGAAAACCTATGAAGGCAATGTACTAAGGGGCTAATGGTTTCTACTAGGATTCCCTTGGGTCGCTAAGTGAGCTTCTGGATGGAACTCTAGCTTAAAGTTCTCTGGGTGCTTATTCATTATCCCAACGGAATTCATTAAAACATAGTCATTAACATCATTAGGAAAGTCTATAATAAATCCCAACCCAATAATTATAAAATAGTCATAAGAATAGCTCATTAACATGATAGATTGATACAAGAATGAGAAAACCTTTCAATATTTATGAATTTGTGATAAGGCGAGAAATCCTTTCACCTCCTGCAACATGAATGTGTGAGAATTATCTTTCACAACCATATAAACTTGCTTGAAACATCATTAAAATCATAACTCATTATCATCATAGCTTTTCATAATTACTTCATCAATTCAAAATCATAACTTCATAATTTTATACTTGAAAATAGCATAAAGCATGGATCCATGGAAATCAAATTGAAATCATGCAACTTGACTTACTTCATGCATAATTAAATCAATAATAATGAAAGAAACAATAATCAAATAGATACAATGCAGTTTCATAAGAATTAGTAGAGTTTATAAAGGAGAATTAGAGAGAAAACATTGGGACTCCAGGGATGGAAAGATCCGTGAATGAATTCACACATACCTTTATTAAATAAAGCTTTAAAATCTGGAAAAAAGGAGACTTGAAACCTTGGAGCCCTAACCTTGTCTTGAAATTGATCCCTGGGAGAGAAATTTAGAAAGAAAAATATTATAACTATTGATTGGGGAAGGAATAATGGAAATTTAAAGGTTTTGGGTAGTTATAGTCTTTAGGAATAAGATTTAAGCAACGTAGCTTAAGAGTTAAAATAGTCAAAATTGACTAAAATAACCTTAGTTAAAACTGTTGAGATCCCTCATTGCGAGGTCGATTAAGCTCGTTGATCCAATCGATGAGTCACCAATCTCATAGCTTTGCCCGCCAATTCGCCCTTGAAGTTTCTCAGAAATTTCCTGAATAATTTGACGAGAAGACTTCACTCGCCGACCACTTCGGTGGGTCACATTTGTTTTCTTTCTTCGCCAATTTCCTGGCCATCTTAGCTAAGTTTTGGCATATTTGGCGAGCTCTTGAACTATTTGGCGAGATGAGTAGTCAACTTGGCAATTAGCTAATAAGATCCCTTACCTCGCCTTGTTTCTCTTGACCATGCCTACTCCTTAGAACTTGTAGGTGAGGCTAATGAGCTTGTGAAGCCCATTTGGCGAGTTTCCAAGCTTGACTCCCTTTGCCAAAATCCTCCCTCATTTGAGCAAAAGTTTCAGTAAATTTTTGCAAGGTCCTGGACCCTTTGGCGATATGACAAACCAATTCGGCGAGTTGCCTAGCTTACTTGGAGAGCCACATGCTTCAGTTTTTCACAAATTTCCTTTTTAACTAAAAATTTTAAGTTTTCAACTTTTGGGGCCTCACAATATCTCTCTCTTGGTAGCATTCCTCCACGAATGGGACTCAAATAGAATAAAAGGAGTAGGAAAAGAAATATAGCATCCCAACATGAATGCAATAACATATTTCAAATGCATAAATCATGAGAAATTTCAACTTTACATAAATCATAGCTTAAAAGTCAACTTCATGAAATGCATGAATATGAAAACATAAGAATGACTTAGACACTTGATTTCAAAGGAGTGACCATGAGAGATCTTAATACCTCAATTAGGAATAGAAGAAAAAAATGAGGATATCGTGACATCATATTGGCTTCGGCCTCCCATGTAGCACCTTCAACTTCTTGGCTCTTCCATAACACCCTAATAGATGCAACTTCTTTGTTTCTCACCTTTCAAACTTGCCGGTCTAGAATCTCAATCAGAATCTCTTCATAGGATAAACTCTCCTTTATACCCACACTATGCAAACGTACTATTGAGCTAGGATCACCAATACAACGACAAATGAAACATCATGCACCGATTCCAACTCCAAAGATAAATCCAATTCATAAGTCACCTTGCCAAAATGACTCAAAATTTGATATGGGCCTACATGCCGGGGACTAATCTTCCCCTTTTTTACCAAAAACATATTACACCCTTCATGGGTGGGATTTTCAAGTAAACCTAATCATTGACCTGAAACTCAAGATCCCTTCTTCCTACATCCGAATAGGACTTTTGTCGACTTTGAGCGGTCTTCAACCTTTCTATAATATGTCTAATTTTTTCCATATTCTCATGAACCAACTCGGGACCTATCAAGGAAAATTTTCCAACTTCAAACCTACCATTAGGAGACCTACACTTCCTACCATATAGTACCTCAAATGGACCCATTTGAATACTCAAATGGTAGATATTATTATTAGCAAAGTCGATTAATGACAAATGATCATCCCTAAAAAAAAGGGCAGCTCGGTGCACTAAAGCTCCCGCTATGTGCGGGGTCCGGGAAAGGGCCTGACCACAAGGGTCTATTGTACGCAGCCTTACCTTGCATTTTTGCCAGAGGCTGTTTCCACGGCTTGAACCCGTGACCTCTTGGTCACATGGCAGCAACTTTACCAGTTACTCCAACTACCTGTGAAATCAATTACACAAGATCTCAACATATCCTCCAATGTTTGAATAGTACGTTCAGCTTGTCCATCGATTTACGAGTGAAAAGTCGTGCTAAGCTTAGCTTGAGTACTAAGACCCTTTTGAAAAGATCTCCAAAACTGAGATGTAAATTGAGTACCTCAATTCGAAATGATAGACAAAGGAACACCAGAAGCTTAGACAACTCCCGAATATAAAGTTTAGCATAATCCTTCACCGAATAGGAAGTCTTAATGGGAAGAAAATACGTTAATGTAGTCATTCGGTCAACAACAACCTAAATTGAATCATGTTGCCTACAGATATGAGGCAAACCCGTATAAAGTCCATGTTAAAGTGTTCCCACTTCCAAGTAAGACTCTCAATATCTTGAGCTAAACCTCTCGATTTTTTATACTCAACCTTCACTTGTTGATAATTAGGACATTTAGCCACAAACTCCTCAATGTCCCTTTTCTTGCCACTCCACCAGTATACTTCTCTCAAATCTCTATACATCTTTATGGAACCCGGATAAATAGAATACCGCGAACCATGAACTTTGGACAATATCATTCCTCTTAAGCCATGAACATTGAGAACACACAACCGACCTTGATATTTAAGCATACCATCTCCTCCTTTGAGAAAGCCTCAATGGCTTTTATGGCAACCGCTTTCTTCAAATCAACCAAGATAGGATCACTATCTTGATTTGCTTTAACATACGCCACAAGTGACGATTTGAAACTATTTAGTACAATAATACCATCATCCTTCAAATCAACCTAACGAACACCCAAACAAGCTAATCTATGAACATCACAAACTAACTTATTTTCATCCTCAACATGAGCAATACTATTCATGAACAATCTACTAAGACCACCGGCAACCACATTAACTTTACCTGGATGGTACAATATACTCATATCATAATCTTTCAATAACTCAAGTCATCTCATTTGGCAAAGATTCAAGTCCTTTTGGTTGAACACATATTGCAAAATTGTATGGTCGGTGAATACATCAACATGGACACAATAGAGATAGTGTATCCAAATCTTCAAAGCAAACATAACTGCCGCTAACTCCAAGTCATGAGTCGGATAGTTCTTTTCATGCACCTTAAGTTGCCTAGAAGCATAGATTATCACCTTACCATTTTGCATCAAGACACAACCAAGACCAACTCTTGAAACATCACAATAAACAACAAATCCATCGGATTTTTCTGGCAAAGTCAACACCAGTGTAGAGGTAAGTTTATCTTTCAACTCTTGGAAACTTTTCTCACATGCCTCGGACCATTGAAACTTCACATTCTTTTGAGTTAAAGTAGTCAAGGGAGATGCAATAAAAGAAAATACTTGCACAAATCATCTATAATAACCGGCTAAGCCCAAGAAACTTTGAATATTGGAAGGAGACAATGGTCTAAGTCAATTCTTAACCGATTTATTTTTCTTAAGATCTACCATAATACCTTCACTGGAGACAATATGGCCAAGAAAAACAACTGACCTTAACCAAAACTCACACTTTCTAATCTTACCAAATAACTGATGGTCCTTGAGGACTTGCAACACAATCCTCAAATGATCGGCATGCTCTTATTCACTCTGAGAATAGACCAAAATATCATCAATGAACATAATAACGTACATATCCAAATATTGCTTGAATACCTTATTAATCATATCGATAAAAACTGCAGGAGCATTTATTAGTCTAGAAGACATAACCAAGAATTTAAAGTGAACATACTGAATTCTAAAAGACATCTTCAGAATGTCACATTCTCTTACTCTAAGTTGATGATAACCCGATCGAAGATCAATCTTTAAAAAGTAACTCGCTCTTTGAAGTTGATCGAACAAGTCATCAATCCTTGGAATAGAATACTTATTCTTAATTGTGACCTTATTCAATTGTCAATAGTATGCATATTCGAAGAGAATCATCCTTTTTTTAATAAAAAGAATCGGAGCACCCCATGTGGAGATACTCGATCTAATAAAACGCTTATCCAATAAATCCTTCAACTGATCCTTTAACTTTTTAAGTTCTATCGGGGCTATACGGTAAGGAGGAATAGAGATAGGCTGAGTATCAGGGAAAAGGTTAATACTGAAGTCTATCTCCCTTTCGGAGGGATACCTTGGAGATCATTAAGAAATACTTTTGAAAACTCATTAACGACCAAAGCTGACTCAAGAGTAGCAGCTTCAGCATTTGTATCCCTAACCTGCACTGGATGATAAATACAACAACAACAACCCAGTGAAATCCCATAATATGGGGTCTGGAGAGGGTAAAGTGTACGCAGAACTTACTCCTACCAAGGTAGGATGGCTGTTTCTAAGAGACCCTCGACTCAATAGAAGCATAAAAAGAGATTAGATACTGCTAAGAAGTATAAGAAGTTCAAAGTGTTATGTAAAAGCAAATAACGAAAGCGACATAGATAAAATAGAGTAATCAAAATACAGAGAGTAGTATATAATAAAAGAAATCAGAGCATAAGAAATTATAGTGCGCTAGTGCGCCTACTAATAAGAAAGAATAGTGAGACTTTGTACTAGCCTTCTACCCTAATATGGATCCCCCACACCCTCAAATCTAAGGTCATATCCTCGGTAAGCTGTAACTGGGCCATGTCCTTTCTAATCACCTCTTCCTAATATTTCTTCGGCCTACCCCTACCTTTTTTGAAATCATCCATAGCAAACCTCTTACACCTCCATACCGGGGTATCTATGTCTCTCCTTTTCACATTTCTAAACCATCTCAGTCGTACTTTCCGCATCTTGTCTTCCACCGAGGCCACTCCTACCTTGTCCCAAATAACCTCATTTCTAATTTTCTTGCTCCTGGTATGCCCACACATTCATCTCAACATTCTCATCTCAACAACTTTCATCTTTTGAACGTGAGAGACCTTAACTGGCCAATACTCCACCCCATATAACATAGCCGGTCTAACCACCACTTTGTAGAACTTGCCCTTAAGTTGTAGTGGCATCTTTTTGTCACATAGCACATCGGAAGAGAGCCTCCATTTCATCCACCCTGCCCCAATACGATATGTGACATCATCATTAATATCTCTGCTGCCTTGCATGATAGACCCAAGGTACTTGACACTACTTTTCTTTTAGATGGTCTGGTCACCAAGCCTAACTTCCGCACCAACCTCCTGAGGTATCCTATTAAACTTGCACTCTAAGTACTCTGTCTTGGTCCTACTCAACTTAAATCCTTTAGACTCCAAGGTATGATAAATACAACCCTTAAAAATCATTTTCCGAGATTTAAGGCGCGAGATAATTTGACCTTTAAATACAAAATTACTACCATTCCATTCTATGACTGGATCATTAGGAAACTGAAATTTGACCATACGGGTTCTACAACATATAGAAGCATTACATGCATGAAGCTAATCCATACCAAGAATAACATCAAAATCACTCATATCAAGCTCTACAAGATCAACTGAGGTAATTTTGTGAAAAACTAAAATAAGATAATTTCTATTGACTCTTTTAGCCATAATAGAATCACCAGTAAGAGTATAGATCGAAAAAGTCTCTAACAAGATCTCGGTACTAACAATAAATTTCATAGTAAGATAACGAGTAACAAATGATAAAGTAGCAGCCGGATTTATCAATACATAAACATTAAAGTCAAATATTTTCAACATACCACTCACAACATCAGGCGAATCTTCTAACTCCCAATGAGTTTGTAAAGGATAAAATCTATTTCGGCATTGACCGCCACCTGAAATAGTGTCATGCTGAGCCGGTCGGCCTATAGTAGTTTGAGTTTAAGTATGGGCCTAGGGTCGATCACCACCTCAACAATCCTTTGCCTGATGACCCAGCTTACCAGACCTATAACATGCATTCAATCTCACCAAGAATTCTCCTATATGGTTCCTTCCACACTTATTGCATGGAGGAATGACTTAGCCACTCGGAGCTCCTCCTTGAACCTTAAGGTTGGCCACCCTATCCTTATCAAACTTTAGAGTCTGAGTGTTCAAAGAATTTTGGCCTGAATACCTTTGTCAAAATTGAGGACGACCACTATTACTAGATCTAGAGTGTGAGAAGTCACCACTATCGCTCCTTGCCCTCTAAGACTCCCTTGCCTTCTCCCTAAGCTTTTCATCCTTAATTTGCTCGGCATGAGTCATGAGCCTTGAGATATCCATTATTATAATTAGCATGGAGGTTTTGCACTTCTTGGATACTATATCCGAAACACCCAAAATAAACTTTCTCATATGAGCTCTTAGGTCGGATATCATAAATAGGGCATACTTTGATAATTGGGTGAATTTGAGGGCATACTCCCTCACACTCATGTTACCCTTTTGCAAGTTGATAAACTCTTGAATATTAGCCTCCCTTAGCTCAAGGGGAAAGAAATGGTCAAGAAACATATCCATGAACTCTTCCCAAGCAATAGGATCAGCTTCTCTAGCATGCTCAACCTTCTATTGATCATACCAAATTCTAGAAACTCCCTTCAAATAATAAGAGACCAAATTCTAGAAACTCCCTTCAAATGACCTCTGGTGGATCCTCATCCACTTTTGACCCATGAAACTCTAGGGGACGCATTCTCATAAAATCATGAACCCTTATCGCCACCGTATCCACATTTGGGTTCAAGGAATAAACTACCTTTTGGTTGATGTGAGCCTCTATGGCTTGAGAAAGTACTTGAAAAGCAGCTCAGAACTCCGCATGAGAGACTTGCTCATTTAAAGGGTCGTTTGGAGCTTGTTGCTCCTCCTCAACATTCATTCGTACGGGGATTCTTTGTGGAGGCATAATTCTAAAATCACAAAGAGAAAGTATTAGAACTAAAACCTTAGAGTTCAACTTTATCACAAGATAAGATCATGAAAGAAGTAGAAGTTCCTAAAACATCTTATAGCCTCTCATCAAAGATGTGACACGCTTCACACCGATGAACAAGACTCTACTTGATGCGGCATGTTAGACTCCTTAAATCTTGTGCTTTGATACCAAGTTTGTCATGATCCAAGATAGGCCCTGGACGTGACACATCGATCAAAAACCTGAAGAAATCCAACAAAGCCTTTTATCATAAATCACATACATAAGGTAAGTAAAAATATTAATAAAAATATAAGCAAAAGACTCAAAGGAAATCTCAATTAAAGATAAAGATTAAATAAACATGCCTGAATAGTCAGAGCTACAACCCATGATAGTTTAAAACATGCCTCTATTAAGTCTATATGGAGGCACAAGACATATTCCTTGATCACTCAAAGAAAGACAGAACCAACATGGTAAAAAAACCTAAAACTCATGTTGGTTATGCCCTTGAAATATGAGGACTCACCAATCAAGTGATGATAGTGATATATGACTCTAGCCACGAGCGGAAGAAGCGTGATCGACAGAACTACATTATAATATAATGTAGGAACAAATATGCGCTAGTATATGGAATGCACTAGGTATGTCAGAAGCATGCATGAACAAAAATAATAGGACATAATCAATATGAACATGGGATGCATGACCAATATCCTAAAACATAAGGAAAATTTAAAAATATTTTAATATCATAATTATATTCATGTGGTCAATGTATCATAGACATCATTAGAACTTATACCATTTTGTATACCTTTGTGGGGTAGGACCTTAAGCAAAACTTAAGACCACACGAGCTATAACATGGAATTTGATATAATAACAGCATTGAGAAGAGAGAGGCTGCTTGCCAAGGTAGACTCCATGAGAACATCTTAAACTTGAGCTATTTGTGGATCCACTAACAAGGCCATAAAGGTAAACCTACGCGGACAACATAATTAAGGGTTAAAGGTTGCTACTAGGATTCCCTTGGGTCGCTACTTGACCTTTCGAATCAAACCCCACCTTAAAGTCCTCTCGGTGCTTAGTCATTATCTCAACATAATTTATTAAAACATAGTTATTAACATCATTTGGAAAGCTATAATAAATATCTACCCAATAATCATAAAATAGTCATAAGAGTAGCTCATTAAATGATTAATTTATCCAAGAATGAGACAACATTTCAATCCTTATGAATTTGTATTAGGTGAGAAAGAATTTCACCTCCTTCAACATGAATGTGTCAGAATTACCTTTCACGTCTTTCTTGAAATATTATCGAAATCATAATTCATTATCATCATAGCTTTTCAAAACTACTTCATCAGTTCACAATCATAACTTCATAGCATAATGCATGGGTCCATGGAAATCAACTTGAAATCATAACAATTTAACTTACTTCATGCATAATTAAATCAATGATAATGAAGGAAACTATAATCGAATTGACTCAATGCGGCTTCATAAGAATTAGGGCTTTGAAGTAGAATTTATAAAGGAGAATTGGATAGAAAACCTTAGAACGCCACGGATGGAAGGATTCATGGATGAATTCCCAGATACATTGAATAAACAAATCTCAAAAATCTGAAAAGGGAGACTTGAAACCTTTGAGCCCTAGCCTTGTCTTGAAATTGATCCTTGGGAGAGATTTTACAGAGAAAACTATTATAACTATTGATTGGAGAAGGAATGGGGAAAATTTGAAGAGTTTGGGTAGTTATAGTCTTCAGTAATAGGCTTTAAATGACGTAGCTTAAGAGTTAAATAATTCAGAATTGACTAAAATACCCTTAATTAAAACCGTCGAGATCCCTCTTTACGAGGTCGGTCAAGCTCACCGATCTCATAGCTTTTCCCGCCAACTCGCCCCTGATATTTTCTCAGAAAATCTCTGAATTATTTGGCAAGAAGACTTGGCTTGCCGACTACTTCGGCGGGTCACCCTTGTTTCCTTTATTTGTAAACTTTCTTGGCCCTCTTAGCTAAGTTTTCGACACATTTGGTGAGCTCTTAAACCATTTGGTGAGACGCCCAGTCAATTTGGTTATTCACCAATAAGATTCCTTTCATCACCTTGTTTCTCTTAACCCTGCCAAATCCTCAAAACTTTTAGGAGAGGCTAATGAGCTTGCGAAACCCATTTGGCGAGTCGCCAAGATTGACTCCCTTCGTCGAAATCATCTCTCCTTTGAGCAAAGGTTTCAGTAAATTTTGGCGAGTCACCTAGCTTACTTTGCAAGCCACATGCTATCCAAAATGCTCAAACACCCAGTAGAGCATGATTGTACTAAACACATTGAAATTGACTGTTATTTTATCAAAGGAAAGTTTCACCAAAAGATTATTCAGTTTCCATTTGTCAAGTCAAAAGGCCAACTTGCAAACATTCTTAGAACGACGGTCTCAGGAAGGATATTTCATGGAGTTATTGACAAGTTATGCATGAGAGATATCTATGCACCATAACTGTAGGAGTATCTACATGATTATAGAAATCATGATTATAGGGATCCTTAATAATTGTAGGGATTCATAATTAGGGAATATCGCTTGTTACCTTGTTTATATTTGTCTCCCAGAATAGGTTGAAGTTTTAGTAAACGGATACTTGTACATATATGAATGATGTACGTTATGATAAGAAAATAATTCAAAAGAATTCAATTAACAAAGTTGTTCTTGCAGTGCAACATAATCTAAATCTTTGCTCGTGTTTAGTGGATGTGTTGGTGAAATCCTACGTGATAGGTCATGGTTTTTCTTTTTCTTGAGCAAAGAAGGTTTCACGTAAACATCATATGTTCTTGTGTATTTACTTGTTGTTTGTAGATTGTTCTTTCTATTCTTAGCTATTTCGTAGTCAAAGACCTGGTCTCTTGACTCATGGTGAATTCATATGAGCCAAACAGTTACAACTAAGTTTCCATCCAAAGTGGCATTTCAAAAAGGGGTTTCACATTGATCAGTAGAGTGAATGATAATTTCTTGAATGTGAGTAGGGATAAACTGAGATATTTTATCCAAATTTTAGTTTCTATCAGTCAGAAAATCAGAAATAGTGATTTTGTAGAGAAGGAAGCATGACTGAATTGACCAAGACTTTTCATACTTGTCTAGTTATCCCACAGAAGCATGACTCATCGTGGATTCATATGAGTCAAACAGTTACAACTAAGTTTTCCATCCAAAGTGGCATTTCAAAAAAGGTTTTCACATTGATCAGTAGAGTGAATGATAATTCCTTGAATGTGAGTAGGGATAAACTGAGATATTTTATCCAAATTTCAGTTTCTATCAGTCAGAAAATTAGAAATAGTGATTTTGATAGAGAAGGAAGCATGACTGAATTGACCAAGACTTCTCATACTTGTCTAGTTATCCCACAAAAACTTACCTTATGTACCCTCAAAGATCTACCACAAAATTAGATTATCAACTCTATATTTGATATTGTTGATGTAATATACCACAATTACAATAAATTAGAGTGCAAATAAAATAAATAAAAATGAATAAAAAATATTCAGGCTGAGGCGAGGATACCTTGCTCTCTCTTTAAGGATATTCAAGCCCAATGCGGCATAATCTACACCGATCCAGCAGTATATATCGTGACTTGTCTCCTCTAAGATACAACATCCCAACAACATCGTATAACTCAAGCAACTCCGGATTAGTTGAAGAGTCCAAAGCTCCACATAAGAACATCTTCCTTCATCATATAATTACTCTCTTTATATAGTGAATAAATACTTGAAGACTTAGAATATTGTATGTTTCAACTCTCTCTTTCACTATACTAACCTTAACACAATATAGTACTCCTCCACTTTTTCCACTCTATGTTTTCATGTATTGTATATCTCTTGATCTTTTCAATACAAAGAAGACCATCACTATTTATAGTGGGAGAAATCTTTCTTGCAATGAATAGGAAGATAATGGGGTAGTTAATAGGGTAACTAAATGATCTATAGGCTATATGAATTACAAGGCATAAAGAGTGGAATGAAGTTATAGAAGTTACAAGAGTTATATGAAAAATTATTGCCACATTTCACCACAACTTAATGTGAGAAGTAATGCACTCCAACGTGCAGCAACACATTTTCACAAACATTGGCAATACAATATGAAGAAACTTTAATATATTCTAATTTTTAAAATGTTACTCCAACAAATATGCATAAGTCCCCTCCAAGGGTGAGATTGTAAGTAAGAACACTTTATTACAACAAAGCCACAAGGTATAGCCTCAGAGAAGGGTTGAGGTGCCTCTGGGAATAAGTACTAGACATGTAGAACTTAGGTGATATTAGGACCAATGTTGAAGACACCATCTTTAACCTCCTCCACACTTGGACATTTCATAAGAGTCTCATTGTCCTCATTATTAATAAAGTTGGGGATATGAAGAACGATATGAGGATCAATGAGTCACTGCAATAGATCAAATATCTACCAACAACAATATAGGAGTATCTAATATATAATTCCTTGTTTTTTTAGGCATAATGTATAAATAGAACCTTAAATTTAGTTTCAAATTTTAAGTTGGACCTTGAACTTTCATAGTGTACAAGTAGACACTTTAACTATCACACGCTTAAATAAAAAATCACTCGACACCTGCAACCTAAATGCGTGTAAGGCAAACGTTGTGACAGGGATTTATTAGTCATTTAATGGTTGCCAACTAGTTTACACGTAGAATTTAAAATTTAAAATTAAAATAGCCAACTAATTCACCTTTTCACTCACTATTTTCTCAAAATCGCAAACCCTAGCTATAATTTCTTCGCAAATCAAAGGAAAATTTGTTCAGAATTTGTGCTTTCAGTTGATATTCTTGGATGTTTGTCTTTTCTTCTTCATCAATTTAGTCCAGGTATGATTAATTTTTTTCTTTTGAAAGTTTATTATTGATAGATTGCAGAATTTGTTTGACACCATGACTATATACAACTTTGATCATATGGGTCATCTTTATTATAACTCTTTTTCCACAATGACAAAAAAAAAAGTTTGAAGCCATTTCATTAAAAAAAGATCAGAAATGGTGGGAAAAAAGAGCAAAAAAAGCTTGCGTATAGAATTAGAAAGAAGAGAAAAAAATGAGATTTTTATTTGAATAAATAAATTATATATATATATATATATATATATATATATATATATATATATATATATAAAAGGTATTCATTAAGAGCATGAGTGTCATTTCCACTTTTTTTTACTATTGTTGACCTCGAATTTTACTCCGGACGCATCTGAATTGCGTCTTGATCACGCGTTATGCCAAATCGGATTCACATGTTTTTTTGATTAAGAATGAGATAGTTAAAGTGCTTACTTGTGCACTATGAAAGTTGGAGGTCCAACTTAAAATTTGAAGTCAAGTTTAAGATCCTATTTATGTATTATGCCTTTGTTTTTTAATTCCTGTCTTATATATAATCTCATCATTATAACCCCGTTCAATTTGTTTGTCTTGCTTTTTTTTAGTCTGTTTTAAAAACGTCTTTTTTCTTTTTGGACAACTCTTTTATTAGCTTTTCATATGACACTTTTAAGACCACAAGATTAAAAGATATTTAGGAGTATTACATATGTTTAAGACTATAATATTCTAAAGTTTTCTTTACTTTCTTAAACTCCACTTCAAATCAAAACTAGAGAATCAAATTAAAACAGGAGGGAGTATAACATTCACGAAGCAAACAAACGGCCTCTAAGGTGTTTCTACTTGGTCTTATATATGGAAACCTTTACTCAATAGGCTCTGTATACATTCCTCCAATTTAAAACAATGCAACATAGGCAAATTGCTCTGTTTTTTTCATTTTCTTGTTATGTGCTTATGATCTTGACATCAACCGCCGCCCATCCCACCGCCGACACACCCATAGCTCCCACCACCATCACCAAAGGTACAAATATCGCTAAACCAGGATGCCCAAATCAGTGCGGGAACGTTACAGTTCCGTATCCTTTTGGTGTTGGATCACGTTGTGCCATAGACCCGAGTTTCGAGATCAACTGTACAGGGTCTGCTGCAACACTCTACGCATCCAACATCAAAGTATACGACATCTCTGACGCTGAAATACGCGTATCAAATACATTGTACCAGAGGTGTTACTCACAGACAGGAGAACTTTTAATCCCTGATCATCCAACATGGTTACGTTTCGAAAAATTAACTCCATACAGTTTCTCAGCCCTTAACATGTTTACCGTTATTGGATGTGATGAATCTGCTATAATGACTGGAGATAACTTTCGTAACGGATGTTACTCTTTTTGTACTAATTCGAGTGAAATTAATGTTGTTGAAGGAAGGTGTATGGGTACGGGATGCTGTCAGATAGAAATACCTAAAGGGTTGAAATACTTCAACACGACAATGGAGAGTGTGGAAAATCACACTACGATTTGGTCTTTCAATGGATGTGGATACGCGTTTCTCGGTGAAGCAAGGAGCTTCCAATTCAGGGGTGTGGAAGATCTTACTGATAATAATCTTACAAAGAGGATTTTGGATAATATCCCTATTGTGCTAGATTGGGCTATTGGAAATAATCTTACTTGTGTTGAGGCAAAGAAACGCAACGATTATGCTTGCCTTGTTAATAGCCATTGTGTTGATTCGAACACTGGACTTGGTGGATATCGGTGCAATTGTAACCCCGGATATGAAGGCAACCCATATATCAGTCCAGGCTGCTCAGGTAATCTGATCTCTTTACTTTTACTTTTACTTTTACTACTAGGGGTGGTGAGGCAAGCTAGATAAACTTCAACAAAAAGAAATTATTTTCATACTTTTTCTATGAGTACATGTTTGATGTGATGGATAAAAAGTGATAATTTAGGGATAAATTTTTAGTATTCCTTAATCTCTTATTTGATTTCATTGTTTGGTAAAAATTATTTTAGGATAAATAATTAGTATTGAGATAAGTTATCTTTATCTCTAGGTGAAATAATAATATTGAGATAACTTATCACACAATAAAATTGTTAAAATGAAAAATATGTCCACGTAAACTCTTTTTATACATCACTTTTCACATCATTTACACTTATGGAGAGTATTTTTGTAAGCAAACATGTTATTCTTAGAAATTATGTCATGAATATTGTTTTTAAAAGAACAAATCGAACATTCACTAAGAAATAACCCTATCAAATATATTACTTCATCCATTTTAATTTGATTGTCCCATTTTTTTAGTCTGTTTAAAAAATATGTTTATTTCCTTCTTCTTCTTTTTTGGCAAATATTCTTTAATTAATTTTCGATATGACATATTTAAAAATACAAAATTAAGAATATTTTGATACTTTCTACTTATTTTTAGTTTGAGATCATAAAATTCATAAATATTTTTTTATTTTTAAAATTTTTGTGTCAATTCAAAATTAAATAAATAAATGAAAACCAAAAACATAAAAAAAAACAAGACGTATAAATTGGTTGGGTGTCAAGAAGGGTAGGGACATTAGGCCTTTTTAACACCACTCACTAGAAATTAAATGAATCGTAGTACCTTATTATCTTTTTGATTGAAGCGTGGACCTAACATTAAATGGCGAAGTTAACGTATTGCTCTCATCAAAATTTGACTAATACAAAGACTTATCTCTATATATAATAGTCACCCAACATGATATAACATTTAATTATAAAAATCAAGTAACTTTTTAAACCGATTATCTGTATTATATTTTATCCTTTTATAATAATTTTACTTATAATAATAATATGTAAAATTTATCTAAATATATATTTTATTTTATCATAATCTTTAAAATTTTCTATCATTTAAAAGAAAATTAAAAATTCATTCTCAAATATATCACTCTACTCTCTCCGATACATCCTTATTCCCCTCTCGTATACATCTCTCCCATCTCTGATACATCCCTCTCTTATGTATCCGGATGCCCTATTTCATCTCTGATATATTTTTATCCCTTCTCTGACACATCCTTCCTCTCTCATATAGATCTCTCCCTATGTATCCGGATGTTTGCTGATATATCCACTAGTCCGCTGATGTATTCAAAATTTATAAATTTAAATAATTTTTGTAATTTGAAAAAAGAGAAGGAAAATAATATAATTAACTTTTAATATTATGTGATTTATGTAAATTACACTAATAATATCTATGTTTATGACTCTACGCTTTTTGTGAAATCATTCATTATAACATTATTTTGAAATATAATAACAATAATAATAGATATTTTGCTAATATAGAGGAGTGGCTTGACAAGCAACTAGTGGTTGTCTTGCCGACCAAGCCACTTCTTGGCATTAATGAGTATTATGATGTAGTTTTATTGTACTTTACTATTGTGTGTATGTATCTTTTCATTTTTTTGGACAAAAAATTCATGTATTTGTAATTGTTTACCGTGTATTTTTTGGTATATAATTTTACCTGAGGGCATTTTTGAAATTCAGTAAATATTTTTTTCATCTTAATTTGTTTGTCTTACTCTTTTTTTTGCTTGCTTTATATTTAAAAATTATAAAAATAACACTATAGATCACAATAATTAACAAGTTAAAATATTTGAATGAACTAAAAAAAATTCTCAAAATTCTATCATGGTCATATAAATTGGAATAACTTAAATATTTCAACGAACTAAAAAAAATCCTCACAATTCTATCAATGTCATATAAATTGGAACATAGGGATAACATATATTATTTCAAAATAATTTTAAAACTACTTAAATCACAACACTTAATAACTTAAAATATTAAATTCTATTACCGTCACATGAATTGGGATTGAGGGAATAACATATATTATTTATAAATTACATAGAAAGTACTATAAATCACAATAATAAACAACTTAAAATGTGTAAAAACTATATATAAAATTTGTTGACTCTCCAAATTCCGAGTGTGTCACATAAATGGACATAGAGAGTACCATATAATATTAAAATTACGTAAGAATATTATAAATCACATTAATTAACAACTTAAAATATTTAAAAGTCATACAAAAATAAAAAACTATATGAAAAATTAAAATTGGTTGACTATCCAAATTCATCAGTGCCACATAAATTGTAACAACGAGTGTAACATACATGTATTATCTTAAAATTATGTAAAAGTTATTATACATCAGTAATTAGCAACTTTAAATATTTAAAAATCATACAAACATTGGATTGACTCTCTAATCTGTATTACATAAATTGAGAGGAAAAAAATAGCAGCTCAGGCTCTTAAAAAGGGCAGTCCGATGCACTAAAACTCCTGCTATGCGCAGGGTCCGTAGAAGGGCTAGACCACAACTCAGGCTTTTATGCCGAGTAAATTTCTAAAATCATCAGTAATAAATCTATAGATTTTGATCAAATGTTGTACAATTTTAATATACCATTTATGATGAATATAATGTGAATACACACTTTCATTATTAAAAATATTGTATTCCCTTGGTAACCATGTATTAAGTGGTGATGCAGTGCCAACATTCAATATAATGTAGGGAGATTTTCTTTTATATATATATATATATATATATATATATATATATATATATATATATATATAAAAAAAAAAAAAAAACTCCTAATTACAAAATATATCAAACTTTTTTGTTAACAATTTATAACTATAGATTTGTTACATATCTAATACAAGAGCAATGAACTAACCAATTACGGTTGAAATCAACGATTTTCTTTCATAATTTATGGCCAATTTGTTTTTCTTAAATTTAAGACAAAAATTCTCCCAATCACATCCAAATCGATCAATATCACCTCTTTTTGTATTGGTCGAATAAATTTCAGAAATCATACACAGTCGAGTTCAAAAATTTCTTATTTATACATATTTCATATGCCTGTAATCACACGCATCTTAATTGATAGGGAAAAGGTGCATGGGATATATATTTTTTTGAGAAAGTAAGAAAATAATAAAAAATATATATACTCATATATGTGATTTATTTTTTTTAAACAAAGTTTAGAGGTATATATAATTTTTTTCACCCATTAATTATTTTTTGACTTTTTTGATTATTATTATTTGAGTTTCTAATTTTTATTTTATTTTTATTTTTATTTTTTCATTTTTTGGTGTAAATATAAGAGAAATAAAAAAAAGTGTGAATGGAAAAAAGAGAAAAAAAATAAGAAAAAAAATTTGAACTATTTTTTTTGTAGCTATTTTGTAATTTAAAACTATTTTTTTGCTGTTATATTGTAATTTAGTTTTTGTATCTATAAAAAAAAATTGGAGCATGCATAATAAACTTTACAATAAAAGTAGTGAGAAAAATTAATTTGACCATCAAAATAATAAATTCAAATTAGCCGTTGTATCAAAAAAGAATAAATTATGTGTGAGAAGGATAAAATATACCCGTATATGTATTATTTTTTTAATAGAAAACTTAAAAAAATAAATTTAAAATTATTTTTTTCACTTCTTTTAGAAGAAAAGGGTACACGTGAGACATTTATATAATAATAGAGATATATATAAACCACTTTCATAACGAAGATTATATTAACTGTGAATGACAAAGTTGAAGGGTATATCAGACCATTTTCCCTACTTGATATAAGTCATATTTGAGACAAATTTCATACACATCAGTTTTCAATATTTTTAAGATTAATTTTCTATAGAATTTATACACATTTAATACATAATTTAACCACACATATCCCAAAACAGATATAGATCAAATTCCATACAAATCAATTTTCAATAGTTTTAAAAAACTAACAAACTATCTATATATATATATATATATATATATATATATATATTGAAATTGTAGAAATATTAGAGAAATCTCGTCGCCCTAAAGTATCGTACCATAATTGAAATTAAAATCAGTTAGACTTTTATCTTTTTTTTGTTGATTTTCTTTGTTTTGTCACCAACTTGATCAAATAGAGAATCAGATCACTCCTGACATTTTAACTATTCCTTAATGATCAGCTTAATTAATACCCTTTAATATCGATATATATAGCGAACACTTTCCATTTTAGCCTCTCATCTTCTCAAAAGGATTTCATACACACAAAATCACACATATCTCACAATTATACAAACAACTTGCCATACACATTTAATACACAGATCAATATGCAATAATGAATATAAGATTGATTGAGTCTTGAGTGTATTTTAGTAAGAACAAAAAAGATTAAGTGGTGGTAATTGATTGTCCACTCAAGACATTGCAAGGAAATTAAATGATATTTAAAAAACGTTAGAAATCATGATCAATATTTTTATAGTGCTTTGAGACAAAACATAATATACTTGTTATGTTTGATAAATAAGAAAAAATACATATATGTTTAGTAATATGGTTTGGATCCCCTTTAGTACCAGTATCCTCAAATGGTCTGAGGGGATCCTAATCCTAGTAATATAGAGTTGTGAAAAATATATAAAATATATTTTAAGTAGATCTTTTGGATGAACAAATAACTTAATTTTTTAATCAAGTTTCTAGAACTGTTTAGTATAGTCACTTGGATAAGTAACCTGCAGAAATATCTTTATTTTCCAAAGTAGAAGATAACGATATATTAGATTATTTTTTTTAGAATCATCCATAGACAAGTATAAATAAGAGTGGTCTTTACATTTATAATCAACCCAAAAGTGAAAGCAATTCAAGAGTCTTCTTCCATAAAACAAGTTATCTTTTCTAAATTTCTCATTCTCCTTTCTAGCTTATTATTCTTTAGTTGAGTCTTTCAATATTAGTTAACGATCTTGAGGTAGGAGAAAATCTCTCCCCTATACTTTTATTCTGCTATTCTCTAGAGAGTCTTATTTAGTTATAGAGGATAAAAATCTATATAAGGCATTAACTTTATATATTTTTTTAATTAGTGAAATATGCATATTTTTGGAGATTTTAAATTTAAATAATGTGTTTTTATCTTCCTATAATAGTAAGAAGTGAAAAAAATTGGAAAATTTTGTTTATAAAAGCCAAAAAATATTTTAAACATTAAATGTTATCATAGGTATCATAATAACTAATCACTAAAAAAACTAGGTTATTTTAATAAGGTCTCACTTTATCTATATTTCCATGAATCTTTTTTCTTTTTCTTTTCAAGAATTTCCCCTATTACAAAATATTTTCATTACGATGTAAAAATGGAGTTTAAATAACTAATGGTATAGATTAATCGGACTCAATGATAGGCAATGACCTTCCATAATATTAGTACCGAATTTCGTATCAACAACACAATACTAATTGAGGAAATGACTTTTTAATCTTAGCTAACTCTTTCTTATTCCGTGACTGTATAGGGGGGACGTGCTTCTCTTGCATAGTACTGAGGTATCCCTTATAGTGTTTAAGATATCATGTGATGAAATAATTAAAAAGTGTGTTTTTTTTAGAAAATAATAATTTAAATACAGTTTGATCATACACCTTAATATGATAACTGAAAGGCAAGATGTCTATGATTCAACCTTCACCGTCGCTTAAAAAAGAATTAAGCCTATACATGAGAGGAGATATGATATGATTAGGCATCTAAAAACTTGCATTCTTCAACAATTTATTTTAGATGAGTTGATCCTACCATCAATATATAGCTTTCCTCACTTTTTTCTCAAATAAATGTTTCTTATTTTAGAGAAGCACTATTGGGGTGTTATGTGGTAGAAGAATGAATGTCAAAGTAAGGCAAGTTCTATGGAATATCCAGAACAACAACAATATTATATAAGAGTGAATATAGGTTGCAAACAGACCAGATTGAGGATAAAATGAGAGAATACGATCGACAATGTTATATTACTCAATGAAAATTGAGCCGCTAAAATTGATCATAGCTACAAGATGAGTATAGTAGAGATGCAGATGCTAGATAGATGTGGTCATATAAAATTAGATAAGTGTTAGAATCTATCCATGAAACTTCATAGGACAAGCTAAGCTACATTGATCTTAGAGAGAATTTGATTAGAGAAGAAGTGGTTCATTTCATTAATGGCTGAAGCTGCTAGTAAGAGCTATTTATACAATTCATTCTATAAGTTGTTGTAAGTAACAACTTGCTCTAACTCACTTTCCTCTAACTAACTCCTAATAACAAATTCACTCCTAATAGTGTGAGTTGAGTGTCAAGTTAGTTATAACTAACTATTTTCAAGCTAATGTCCAACCGGACTATACACACTTCAATTGGCTTTAATACTCCCCCTCAAGCTAGGATGAAAGACATCGTGAAATCCTAGCTTGGCAATCAAACACTGATGTTGTGCTAGTCCCAGTCCCTTTGTAAGAAAATCTGCTAACTGAAATTTGGTCCCAACATATTCTGTCTTGATCAAAACATCTTTGAGCTTTTCCCTCACAAAATGATAATCAATTTCAATGTGCTTAGTTATTTCATTAAAGATTGGATTAGAGGCAATCTACATAGCTGCTTTACTGTCACAACAGAGTCTAACTGGTGTACTGACCTCCACTTTGAGTTCTTTGAGCAATTCTACTAACCAAATGATCTTTGCTACTGCTCCTGCCATGCTTCTATACTCAACTTCTGTTGAATTTCTACTTACTGTGTGCTGCTTCTGCTTCTTGGATATCCATGAGATTCATGATTAACCAAGTTGTATCACATATCCTGTCACTAATCTTCTGGTGCTAGGACAACCTGCCCAGCCTCAATCACAAAAGGCTGTTAGTGTAGTGATTGAACCTCTCTTCAGTAGTCTTGGTGATTTCTTCAAGTATCTAAGGACTCTTAAAGCTGCATTCTAGTGTGATCTTTTTGGCTTTTGCATGAATTGACTAAGAACTTGGACTGCAAAACATATGTCAGCCCTGGTTATTGTCAAATAAATCAACTTCCCAATTAGTTGCTAATAATTGTGAATATCATCCAAAATAAGATCATCAGTTTTACCAACTACTAAATCATACTCTACTGTAGTGGGTTTCATATTTATCTCCATAGGAGTAGAAGTTGGTTTGGCACCACTCAATCCTTTTATGGAAAACAAATCTAATGTTTACTTTCTTTGATTAATGATCTCAACACTTCAATTCCTAGAAAATATCTGAGTTGTCCTAGATCTTTCACTTTGAACTTGCTACGTAAAGTCCTTTGAGCTTCATCTATCATCTGTTGACTACTTCTTATGATCAGCAAATCATCAACATATACCAAAATTATTACAATTGTCATGACCCAACTAGGGTCGCGACGGGTATCCGAAAGTGTTATTCCGAGCACCTACTATAACGTATCCTATTCTTACTACTGAGTGGGCTGAATGAGTGATACCATTGTTAAAGGCATAATTATAACCATGTGTCAACAACTTTGCTAACATATTATACAGCAACGGGCAAAGGTGCAAAACATCTAACTGTACATATCTGTCTACGAGCCTCTAAACAAGATACATATGATCACAGGGAGGGCCTATTTCTGTCGTGCCCAAATATATACACAAAAGTAGTACCAAGAAAGTGAAGCTCTGAAATAACTGGAGCGCTCTCAGTGTACTGCTGGTGGAGCTCCTAGGGACCGAACTCGTTTGCCTGCCTACCTGCGTGGCATGAAATGCAGCATCCACAAAAAGGGACGTCAGTATGAGTAATGTACTGAGTATGTAAGGCATGAAAATCAGCATAATAAAGAACATAGGGTATGAATAACCATATCATAGAATCATAGAGCATATAGTGAGATAAGAGAGTAACCTGTACATATGAGTGCCTTTTAGGCCGGATGCCATGCATTCTTGTCTTTTCCTTTAAAAGCATTTCTTTTTCATATACATAAAAAATAGAACATGTCATATCACCCACATATGTCCCGCGTCCGGGATGAAAATTATGCCAACTGACCAGGTGGCAATGCGTCTACAGCGCCACATATGAACCTTCCCCATATCCCCTATATACATATACATATAGACAGCATGCAGGAGACCTCAATGAAAGTCATGTATCTATCGGAGTGATGGAAGGTTGGTAACCTCCGATTGTATTATAGACTAACCATGGTCGCTTTGTCTCACCTTGAAGAAACAATTATTATAAGATGAGACTATCAACGAAGGATAATATTAAGAGAACATAGAATAAGGTCACAATCTCGTAGGCGCCAAATCGTATACATATGCACATAGGATCAATTTCCAAGACTCGTAGAATAATCGAAATGAGCTATGATTCAAAAATCAAGACAAGAGTCATGTCAAGTACCTTTCGAAAATTACCATGGGTTATATCAAAATAAAACTTTTGAAATCATATACACGTATCTAAGCACGAGAAAATATCCTTTGGAAACTCAAGAAAAATTGGCCATCCTAGTGGCTCTATGAATAGGACTTCCTTGAAATTGTATAAAATGTCATATACTTATTTCATAAAAACCATGCCAAAATAAAGAGTAGCTCTATATACTTATGTCAAAACTTGCCAAGAGAAAGAAGGGTAAACCTTACATACCTTGTCTGCTTCCTTAGTCAATCTCACTTAACTGTTGGCCTTCCCAAAATCTATAACAAGGTTAACGAATGCAAACATTAGCTGTAGATATCCAAGATTCTCATTCTAAACTAACATTTTCTCTACCGAAATTTCGATAGCACTTTCCCTATAAATACACCATCCCCGAGAATCTAACTCACCCAATTTTATCAACAACAATTCAAGAATTCAACTCGGTCAAATTACCAACAATAATACCAAATCAATATATTACTTCCTCCAAGACCTTCCAACTCCCATAAGAACAATAACAATCTAATCCCTTCTTTCAAATTCAATTACGACAACCCAATAATTTACACACTAACCACATCATACTAACAACATTAGCTTTCATATATGCAAGAACATTATATTCAATTTACATAACTTCTAAAACAAGTCTCCAACTACTACAATTTCACTAAAACCATTAAGCTTTTATTAGCAACATAGAATCCATAACAACCACTCAAATTTCAAATAGAATCAATTCACCATAACTTGTCAAACCACCCCCATATTCGGCCACAACAACTACATGCATATTTTCATGAATTTTTCATCCATTTCTATACCTTACAACCACATACTATATAAAATTAATCCATTCTTTCTACATAACTTCACACATACACGGCCAACACCACCACACATATTTTTATATACTTCATCCATTTCTTCACTCTACAACATATACTAACCATCCATAACATATAAAAGAAGATTGAAACCTTACCTTTTTCACTTAGTTCTACAACTTGGCTAGAATTTTGCCTTGCAAGAATGAATAATTTTCTTGCTCCAACAACTACTCCACTTTGTTAAGGACCCTCCAATTAGTTTTTTGGCTAAGAAAGAATATTTTTTTGTGAGAATTTTTCCAAAATTCTTACCTATTAGAACATGGACAAATGGCCCTTTTTATTTTCTCCCTTTCTTCTTGCTCTCCAAGCTTCTTGTAGCTTCTAGGAAATAAAAACCAAGATGACTAATAAGTCATTCTTTTGGGACTTTTTTTTCTTTCTAAATTGTATCCATATGGGCTTTGGCCCATCACTATGGATGGCCACCTAGGCCCAAGTGATCAAGCCTATTTTGTTTTGCTTTGCACTTCATGAAAAATTTATTTTCCAATTTCCAAATTTTTCCCTTATCTTCCTCCATATTTTCATGAGTCATATTGCAAATTTTCCTTTTTTTTGCCCCTAGCCATTCTTGATATTTTCATTTCATAATTTTCATAAACAACTTGTGTGCTAACAAAATAAAAATATGGCCTTGTTTTTAACTTCTCGTGATTTTTCTCGAATTATCCAAAATTACCAAAATGCGGGATATAACAACAATATCCTTGTCTGCATGTTTGATGAACAAAGAATGATAATGTGAGCTCTATCTATACCCTGCTTCTATCTAGGCCGTGGACAACTTTATGTTCCATTGTTTGGAGGTTTGCTTCAAACCATACAAAGATTTCACAAGCTTACACACCCTTGCCTCCCCCTGCTTGTGAAATCCCTGAGGTAAAGACATATAAACATCTTCATTGATATCACCTTGTAGGAAAGCATTATTGACATCCATTTGCTTCAAAGGACAATCATTGGAAGCTGCAATGCTAATAACTGTTTTCACTGTCACCATTTTTGCAATAGGAGAGAATGCATCCTGATAATCCAAACCCTTTTTCTGATTATAGCCCCTAGCTACTAGTCTATCTTTGTACTTATCTACAGTCCCATCTGGCTTGTATTTTATTTTAAAAACCCATTTTTAACCAATAGCTTGCTTTCTAGGGGGTAAGTCAACTACTTCCCAAGTGTGATTACTTTCTAAGGCATTTATCTCATCTGTCATTGCTGCAATCCATTTTTCATATTGTGAAGCCTTCTTAAAAGACTTAGGTTCAACTAATGAAGAAAAAGCACTCAAGTAGGCTTGGTAAGGTGAGAAAAAATGAGAGTAGCCTATGTAATCTGAAATAGGATAGGAACAACTAGAAAATGATTTAGAAGATTGTGAAGTAGTGATATTGTCATTGATCCAAGTAGGCTTCTTATTGCTCTTAGTTGGCCTGGTATGTTGTCTAGTATGATCTTCTGCCTAGACCTCTAATGGAATAGAATCATGAACCACTGGTGGTGCCTTTTCTAAACACCTTTCATTTGAATATTTTGCATGATTTGATTCTTCAACAACAGTATCAGGGAGAACACGAGTGGTTGAACTACTGTCAATATTGCATTCAGGGTGAGGATCACCATGATTAGCCACCTATATTGACTGATCCAACACAATAAGCTTATCACAGCTAGGGGAAGGATCTGAGTCCCCTGAAGTAACTAACTGAAACATGTAAAGATGAACTTCTGAGCTTCCTTCATGATAAGGAAAAATATTTTCTCTAAATGAGACATCTCTTCTTACAAAGAAAATTTTGTCAATCTAATCATAAAGTCTATACCCCTTCTGAGTTTCTGAATATCCTAAAAGCACTGCCTTTCTAGCTCTAGGTGCAAATTTATCCCCTTTTGGAAGTTTAGTTGCGTAGCATAAGCACCAAACGCTCTCAAATGATCAAGACTAGGTGATTTATTGTGTAGCATCTCATAAGGTGTCTTTTCTCCAAACACATCAGTGGATAGTTTATTGATCAAATATACTGAAGTTCTAACACATTTCCCCCAGAAATGCATAGGCAATAAACTCTGAAATCTTAGTGCTCTAGCTACCTCTAGAATGTGTCTATGTTTTCTCTCCACTGTCCCATTCTACAGAGAAGTATAAACACAACTACTTTGGTGTATAATTCCATGAGATACAAGTAAATCAATAACTGAAGAGTTGAAAAATTCTAACCCATTATCATATCTCAGTGTTTTCACAGACAAGGCAAATTGAGTATTTATTAAAGCAATAAAATCTTTCCGCACTACAATGACTTCACTTTTAGAATGGATCAAGCATATACTTGTATACCTTCTATGATCATCTACTATAGTCACAAAATAGTTCTTCCTATCATGAGTAAGCTTGCTATATGGACCCCATACATCAATATGAATCAATTCAAAAGGTCTAGATGTATTACTACTACTGACATGGAATTTCAATCTACATTGCTTTGCTAAAGGACATATCTCACAATTATGTTGAACACTCTTGTTTGAGAAGTGCTTTAATGAGATATGTTGTAATACTCCAGGTGATACATGTCCTAGCCTCAAGTGCCATAGGTTTGCATCTGCATTTTCATTCTTAGCAACTACTGCATTTATTGTGGACTTTATTGATTCCTTTAGTATGTACAGACCTTCCTTATCCCTACCAATCCCCAATACCTTACCATTGAAGAGTCCCTGAAGTACTCAGAAATCAAAAAAAAAATGAAACTGAAAAAGAAAGTTCCTTGGTTAGTTTGGAGACTGGCCGTATATTGAACTTGAAGTCTAGAAAATATAGGACATTCTTAAGTTCATTGCCTTCTAAGATGCTTGTGGTTCCTGTGTCACTGATATCACATCTGTTACTTATTGGGACTTGTACACCACTAGAATCACCATCTTTTAGTTGTCTAATGGTAGTTAGTAAAACTTCATTAGGTGTTATATGATGAGTAGCTCCACTATCAACTATCCACTCGTAAACCTTACTAGCTTTAGAGAGCAAGGAAATGATACCTAACATGTTAGCAGCATAATTTGATGTTCCTGTTTTATTCATTTTATCAATTAGATTCTGAGTTGGTGACATATATGTTGGTGACATATGATTCTCCATGTATCTTCTAGTATTGATAAAATCATTAGCATTCTTTGTAAGATGTGCATTTGAAGGTTTGAAATTATGCTTAAAATCACCTGCACCCTTTCTTTTACTTTTAAAATCTGGTGGATAACCAACCAACGTATAATAATTAGCCTTGAAATGACCTTTGAACCCACAATGATCACAAACTATACTAGGTGGTACAAATTTCTTAGGCTTTGAGTTGTATTCGAGAGATCTACTTGCTAGAAGTGTCAATGCATCCCTTGTTTTGTCTATAACTCCTAGTGCTCTTTAGCTTTCTTTTTGTGCTGCCACAACATATGCCTCATTCACAGTTACTACAGGCTTTCTAGCTAAAATTCTGCTTCTAATATTCCCAAAACTTTCATTCAATCCTATCAAAAAATGTAGTAATTTCTGAAACTTCAGATGCTCCACATAGGGAGCTGAACTTTCATAATTACATCCAGGTGATGGAATCATCATATCTAATTCAAACCACAGATCCTTCAATTTTGAGTAATATGAAGTAACAGAGTCAATACCTTGTTTCAAAGATGCAATTTTATACCATAAATGGTAAGTCCTTGTGAGATCTGACCTATCAAACCTCTCTTCAAAATCTGTCCATACTTTCTTCGCATTTGAAGCATACATATGTCACGATCCAACCCCGTAGGCCGTGACTGGTGCCCAAATTGGACACTTATAGACATGTCTATTATCTATAATCGATCAACACCATATGTCATGAAATTTATACGGATGAAGCATCGTCTCAAAACTGTCACATATACATGTATACCAAAACCACCTGTCTTCTAGGGAGTCACATTTTTCAAAAGATAAGATAACATAATGCGTAAGCCGACAAGGCTGTCATTACATGTACGAACGTTCCACTATATACATAAACGCGAGCCGACAAGGCTTCCACTATAAATGGGAACATTCAGAAACATAAGTCATATCAGTACAACCGGACAATATCTATATAAAACCCACACATGTGTCTATAGACCTCTAAGTGTATTAACAATAGCATATGATGGGACTAGACCCCGTTGTACCCCTAAATAAATAAATATATACATCAAGAGATCGGTATCAAAAGTCTATGCTCCATAACGATGGAGCACTCCAAAATAGCTGAATAGAAATCCTAAGCTAGTGGATCTCCAAAATGATTATCTGTACCTACGGGCATGAAACGCAGTCTCCCGAAGATAGGGGGTCAGTACGAAGTATATACCGAGTATATAAAGCATAAAATACCATAAAGGAGATCACATCTAAAATAGAGATTCAGGAGGCAAGTATAAAAACCAAGAAATCACTGTACTTGTATTTTATAAATAAGGTCATACATATTGTGATCATATGCGGTAACCAACCCACTATAAGACTCGGTGAATAAAGTTGTGCACATATATATCGTACCCGGCCCGTCATGGAACTCGGTGCCATAATTATATCGTCATATTATTATAACTTCATATTATCATGTCACATACCCAATCCTCTAGTAAGGGACTCGGTGAATAATGTAGTGCAATCCATACATGATAACATACCCGGCCTATCATAGGACTCGGTGGATAATACAATAACAATATGCACGAATAGGGTATCATTAGCAATCATGTGTAACTTGATCATTATCAGAGACTTAATGGAATAAGCAAAACAAACCATCATTTGAAAACCAAGACAATAGTCATTCCAAGTACTCTTCTATTGTCATTATGAATCATGCCAAATATGAATTATACCAAAGAATGAATGTACTAAAATATGAATTTTACCAACTAGGATGGATGGAATCATACATATGAGTCAAGACATAACGATATAAATTCTGGAAATCAAGAATATTATCCCTCCTAGTATATCTATAAATAAGAGCTTCTTTGGAATTTATACATTCGTCGTCCGTTTGTTTCATAAGGTCATGCCAAAAGAAAGAAAGGTTAGTTTTACATACCTTTAGCAATCACTTGCACACAATATGTATATGCTGCCCAATATTATCTCAACCTATATTAAAATGTTAAGCACTATGATTAAGCTAGGAAAAGGCACAAAATATACTTTATCGTTAGTAGGTTATTTAAAAAAAAATTGACAGCACATCTCCTATACCACTCACTTTTCTCCATTTCCAAACCAGCCATATAATCACCAAGCAACATCAACAATCACACATTCAAATGCCATGTCAAGATAAGCCAAGATAATATTCAAAAATAATCCAAACAACTTACATAACATTCGACTTTCGTTAATTACATCATGATGACTACAGTGCTACCGAATTACTCTTAATAGGGTGCAGCGATCACACCTTATCGAAATGGTTTATAACAACCGAATAATTAACCATATAATACATAATCATAACTACTCTTAATCCTTCAATTCAACATAAGCAGCCACACATTACAACCAACCCTTAACTCCATTACAACTTCAACTTGACATATCGAATTTTTCCATTTTCATAATATATCAACCATAATAATAGCTACAACATTAATCGAAATTAATCCACCATTATTATCTTAGAACAGTCCCTACACGACCTCAACGGAAATCTAACATTAACATATAGAATCCCTTCACTTTTAACACATAATCCATAACAATAATATCAACAACAACAAGCATCCCAATCTAATTCAAGCAACTCCAATTCCATCCATTTCAACACCAACGCTAATCATGGAATTTTCTTATATCTAATTCCATTTAATACAATTTAATCTCTTCATCATAACATTATTCTAGATTAAAGTAGCCCACATTCATAACATCCAACAACTATCCAAATTCACATACAACTATTACATCTAAAGTCGTCTTTAATGATTCATAGTCTTAATGTTTTCATTGAAACATTGCTACAACAACCCAACCAACATATAACACAACATATAACCTTAACTATCATAAATCTTCCAATCTCAACAAGAACAACAACAACATACCAAAACAGCCCCTAATTAACCACATAAAGATGCTTTAAAAACCTTATGAAACCTACACCACGCCAAGCAAACTGCCTATAATTTTTATACGTTATTTCATACAATCTTTTCATCTAATTTGATGACATATCACAGTAGCCCCATGACAGTAACATCACCCTTTTAAATGCAAGAAAACCATGTTAATGTTACACCAAGTTCTACCACAACCCATAAATATCATACCAAAGAGCTCCAAAATATATATACAATATCTTCATACACTTTAGTCTTCCAAATTCAAGAACAACAACTCATCAACAACATAAAAAAATATCAACAATTATTATACATAATCACATAGCTAATTCTATTTATTTAATCCACTTAAAACGACCCTTAATCCATCAATCTCAACAAATCAATAAACGAGTTTATAACGCTATTTTCTCTATTCTAATCCGTTAAAACTCTAAATAAACTTATTAACAATGAAAAAGAGACCTTAATATTACCTTAAGTGTGCAGTAACCACATTAACATTTCTCCTTCTAGGCTGATTTTTAGCTCAAATTGAAGGCAACACGACGTACAACACTTTCCTCTTCATGACCTTTGAGATTCGGGGTTTCAATTGTGATAAATTTTGGCGTTTCTCTCTAGGGTTCTCTTCTCTCACTCTCTCTGGAAATTTTTGGACATGTTTTGGTCTAAAATATGATGGAAAAGCTGAAAAATTTGATTTAATGGCATAAGTATTGGGCCTGACCCAAGTTTGAATCGGGTTGGACCGAATCCACTATTCAATTCATCCTGTCAAACTTAAAATGTCCATATCTTCTTATCCCGATGTCATATTCAGATCCATGACCTATGGTTGAAAATATATTTCAATTATATACAACTTTAATTTTGAGAGTTTTCCCAAATTCCTAAATACCAAAGGGGTTATGGCCTCCCGAAGTTAGATCACCCGAAAATGTGACTTAAATTTTTTTTTTTGATGACTTCCACTTTGAATTGGCTCAAGGGTCCTTCTTGAGTTGTGTTTAACTTCACATATATTATCCATATAACTTGTCATTTACAAACAATGCATTCTATTTTAAAATTTGAAATTAAAAGTACTTGAATTTATGTTCATTAGCTCACGAATAGTCCAAGATGCAAAAATACGGAATATAACACATGATTCCTGGCAACAACTCACTTGTAACAATGCTTGCAATCAAAAAATAACACTATTGCATTGCATTTTTCCTATTGTTCCTCTAACACTCCTTTGTAATCTCCTTTTGCACATGATCCAGTAATGAATCCAAGATTCCCTTTCCCTCTGAGAGCTAACTTCATCAATCGACTTCATAATGCATAATTTTTTGGTATTGTCAGTTTAGTTTAAATAAGAACAACTCTAGGTATATCAGATGTCTGGAGATAAAGAAGATGATTATGATTCAATTCATCAGTTGGAGAATCCTTTTTACAGGGTAGGCCTTCTTGCCCCAGGAATATTCCAAAAATATTCAATTTTGTTACTTCATTTTCTGCCATTGTTGCTCGACTGCAGAAGCCTTTTTCAGAGCTTGACAACATCAACTTCTGTCTTCCTTTCTTCTTCTTCTTCTTCTTCTTCTTCTTCTTCTTCTTCTTCTTCGCAGATCAGCCCTTCATGATTGCTGCTCTGATACCATGTTAGAATCTATCCATAAAACTTCATAGAACAAGCTAAGCTAGATTGATCTTAGAGAGAATATTATTAGGGAAGAAGAAGTGGTTCATTTCATTAATGGCTGAAGCTGCTAGTAGGAGCTATTTATACAATTCATTCTATAAGTTGTTGTAAGTAACAACTTGATCTAACTAACTCCTAATAACAGACTCACTCCTAATAGTGTGAGTTGAGTGTCGAGTTAGTTATAACTAACTATTTTCCATCTAATGTCCAACTAGACTATACACACTTTAGTTGGCATTAATAATCAGACCAAAATGACCACATTCAAAAAAAAAGTGAAAACAACAAAGATTGAGAATAACACACAGTGGTCTCTTTAAGATAGCTTGGTCATGCTCTATGTTGACCTCTAGAGATACGAGTTGTAGATGTGAAAATATTGTGAATAAAGGTGTTAAAATAGAATGAGGTAAACCTAAAGTCACATAAATGTTAGTTATCTTAAAAGACCTATCTATTGAAATCTGTTCAGACTTAATTAGCAAAAAATAGTGCAGAATGAAATAAAAAGAACTATATTACACTATCAATAAGTTGAAAATATTTAATCATATTACTCCAAATTTCATCCTTGTTTATGTGGCATACACAAAGTTTTTGAAAAAAGGAATACTTTTAAAATTTGTGGTCTAAAAACAAACCTCAGATATTTGTGTGGTTATAAGGGTAAAATAAAAATTTTAAATTTAAGTTGTTTCTAAGTATAAAAACGTGACATTATTTTTGAGACAGACTAAAAAAAAGACATAATACAATATGTCATTTAATTTGGCCTTAACTGACATGTATGCCCTCCAACATTGGGAGTGTACATGTAGCATTTAAACTTATATAAAATTGAACAAATAGACACACGCGTTCTACGTGACATAATACACGTAGAATGCCACATAAGATATAGCGTAGAAGTGAATTTCCATGTAGGACGTAACATAGAACATATGTGTCTACTTGTTCAACTTTATATAAGTTTAAATACCTACTTGTTTATGAACTCAATAGAACAGAAAGCCCAATAGTTGAAAAAGAAAATAACAGGAAGAATAGAAGAGAAACGTGATAACTGTTTGCAGAGAATGTGGCTTGAATCTTTATTCAATACACTTAATGGTCTTATATAGGCTTAGATATTTTATAGAATCATAATCCACTAAACCACTATGTAGTTCCACTAAACAAATTCTCCTAAACTTTAGGAACACATATTTGCAATACTACAAAATAGGGAAAAATATCGCAAACTAAATATAACAAAGTACCAACAGAAGGCTAAAATAAAGCTACAGACATAGTCAAACTAGAAAATAACGGCTGATATTGTACAATTTTAATATTTGTGCACATTTAAAGTTGGAGGGCATAGATGCTAGATGATCCAAGTCACAGGCGGCTTAACATAACTACATAAGTTGAGGCCTAAAGTGAAAATTTAATTAGAGGCCTAAAATCAAAATAACTTTCATATGTATTTATTAAAAACTTATCTTTCTGACACTTTTTAGATGTCAATTATTACTTAATATTTTTTTAATAAAGGATTTCTTCGAATAATTTTTTTTCCATTATTAATTTTAGGCAAGAAGTTGATAACTTAGTTCCCACCTTTTTTTTGGTTTTCCACCTGATGTTCGGAGCCCGTGGAGCCATAACTAAATCCGGATCGCACACTGATGGTAACTTAGTCCCCACTTAATATGACCGTTGTAATGGTTGACAATTTCAAAAGATATAAGAAAAAAAATTCAATTCTCTTTGTTCAACACTATTCAACTATTGATTCATATTTTTTACAGTGTATTAATTACTTTAAGGCAAAATACATAAATATGACCCTTAACTTGGCTTTAGCTGATAACTATGACCTTTAACTTTACTAGTGCACAAGTAGACACTTTAACTATTCAAAATTTGAACAAATAGACACATTCGTCCTACATGGCATCATACATGGCAATTTACATCCTACGTGGCGTCCTACGTGTATTATACCACGTAGGACATGCGTGTCTACTTGTTCAATTTTATATAAGTTTGAGTGTCTATTTGTGCACATTCAAAGTTGGAGTGTAAAATAATGCCAAGTTAAATGACATATTTATCCATTATTCCTTATTTAACTTATCAATACTTTGAAAAAGAAGAGTACAAAAGGAGTTAAAAAATAATGTAAATTATAGTGAAGAGAATGTAAGAAAGCAAAACAATATTTTCTTGATTTCTTATATTTGAATGGGGTAAAGAGAACAATATATATATTTAAAAATAATTATGTTTTTATCATAAGTAATTAGTTTTTTCGATGAAAAAATTATTATATAATTTATTCTTGATAAAAATTTAACTCCCCAAAATTGGGGCCTAAGGCATATGACTTATTTTGTACAACATAGAGCCGGCCATGTGCCAAGATAATGATCCCTCTATACAAAAACAAGGGGGATATCCAGAGCTGCAACAACTGTAGATGTATCAAGCTTCTAAGCCATACTATGAAAATGTGGGAAAGAGTAGTGGAGATGAGGGTTAGGAGAGACGTGTCTATTTTAGAGAACCAGTTCAGATTTATGCCGGGACGCTCAACTACAGAAGCCATCCATTTTATGAGGAGACTGGTGGAGCAGTATAGGGAGAGGAAGAGGGACTTGCATATGGTATTCATCGATCTAAAAAAGGATTACGATAATGTTCCATGAGAGATATTATGGAGATGTTTGGAGGCTAAAGGTATACCTGTGGCATACATTAGGGTGATCAAGGACATGTATGAGGGTGCCAAAATCATGATAAGGACAGTAGGAGGAGATTCAGAGCACTTCCTAGTTGTAATGGGGTTGCATCAAGGATCAACCCTTAGTATATTTTTATTTGCTTTGGTGATGGATGGATTGACGCGATAAATTCAAGGTGAGGTGACATGGTATATGCTTTTTTTGGATAACATAGTCCTGATCGATGAGACTCGTAGCGGAGTTAATGCTAAGCTGGAGGATTGGAGACATACCTTGGAGTCTAAAGGGTTTAAGCTGAATAGGACCAAGATAGAGTACTTAGAGTGCAAGTTTAGTAAGATACCTCAGGAGGTTGGCGCGGAAGTTGGACTTGGTGACCAGGCCATCCAAAAGAAAAGTAGTTTCAAGTACCTTGGGTTTATCATGTAAGGCAGCGGGGAGATTGACGATGATGTCACACATCGTATTGAGGCAGGGTGGATGAAATGGAGTCTCACTTCCAGTGTGCTATGTGACAAAAAGGTGTCACCACAACTTAAGGACAAGTTCTACAAAGTGGTGGTTAGAACGGCTATGTTATATGGGGTGGAGTGTTAGCCAATTAAGGTCTCTCACGTTCAAAAGATGAAAGTAGTCGATAAGAGAATGTTGAGATGGATGTGTGGGCATATTAGGAGGGACGGGATTAGAAATAAGGCTATTCGGGACAAGGTAGGAGTGGCCTCGGTAGAAGACAAGATGCGAGAAATGCGACTGAGATGGTTTGGGCATGTGAAAAGGAGAGACACAGATGCCCCAATGCGGAGGTATGAGAGGTTGTCCATGGATGGTTTCAGAAGAGGTAGGGGTAGGTCGAAGAAATATTAAGGAGAGGTGATTAGATAGGACATGACGCAATTACAGCTTACCGAGGACATGACCTTAGATAGGAGGGTGTAGAGGGCCCACATTAGGGGCTAGTACATATTCTCGTTATTCTTCTGTATTAGTAGATGCATTAGCGCACTATAATTTCTTGTACTCTGACTTCTGTTATTATTTTTCTATTACTTTCTGTACTTTGATTACTCTATTTTATCTGTGTCGCTTTTGTTATTGACGTTATTCGTTATTTGCTTTCCCATAACGCTTTAAACTTCTTAGACTTATCTAACCTCTTTTTATTCTTCTTTTGAACCTAGAGTCTCTCGGAAATAGCCGTCCTACTTGATAGGAGTAAGGTCTGCGTATTCTTTACCCTCTTCAGACCCACATTATGGGATTTCACTAGGTTGTTGTTGTTGTATAGGTGTCACATAAATTGAGATTGAAAGTGTCATGCCCCGAGAGGGTACCTTAGACGTGGCCGGCACTCAGAAACTATTTCTGGCTCCCAAGCGAACCACTAAACCTGATCACACATCCTATTCATTCATTCAATCAACAGAAGACTTAAAATAACGGGGTAATTAAGTAGGCAACTCAAATCAACAATCTAGCTCAAGGAAGAAAGGCCATGAGCCAACAAATCAAGCTTCAATCTATGTCATTAATTAGTTTGACAAGAACAGTTCAAGGAAATAGAATACTCAATCGACTCATTATTATCTAGTTTATGAAGCCTCTATCACTACTATCTAATTAGTGCCAGTGACATATTCATGGTTGCCTCAAATCAGAATGAAAAATACTAAACTCAATGCAAGAATAACATAAGTGGTGTCCTCCGAATATAGGGGAGGACTCACCAATAAGCTGAGTGTGAATAGATCCTCAATAGTGTTCCTATTAACGATCTCTTAAACCTGTCTCTGCATCATGAAATGATGCAGGTCCAAATAGACGTCAGTACATGGAATGTACGAGTATGTAATATGGCAGAATGAAACATACCTCAAGGTAGAATAATATCAGTTCAGATATCTCAAATCAGTAAGATAAGAGAGACTCAATCAAGGTGCCATAAGTCTAAAGTAAGAATACAGTTTAGACAGAGACCAATCATATACCATTCAATCCAATCCAATCATGTACAATATAATCAAATCAAATCATTTACAATTCGATCCAATCCAATCATATACAATCCGATCCAATCTATTCATATATAAATCCGATCCAATCCAATCATATACAATCGGTTCAATCCAATCATAAACAATTCGATCCAATCCAATCATATACAATCCGATCCAATTCAATCATATATAATACGATCCAATTCAATCATATACCATCTAATCCAATTCAATCACATATCATCTAATCCAATCCAATCACATATCATCTAATCCAATCCAATCACATATCATCTAATCTAATCCAATCACATATCATCTAACCCAATCCAATCACATATCATCTAATCCAATCCAATCACATATCATCTAACTCAACAATCAAGTCAAAGGACTCAACTCAATAGATATGCAAATTAGAATTTAATAATGTTTTACCATTCGACTCAATCATCTACAATCCTACTTTTACAGATATAAAAATAGATAATAATTATTTATGGAAGTTTAGAAAACACTTAAAAGATACCCAAAACAGTAAAGAAAAATGCAAAAGATTATTACGTTTAATGTTAAAAGATAACAAAAGCGAGATAGATTCTATAATTAGGACAAAACGAATTCTAGATGATCATGATGAAGTCATAAAAGGACTAACAGATAATATAAAACTTATTAAAATTGAGATTGAAACTCATCCTTCAAGTATAGGATAATGAAACGACAACCCTCCTTCGCAGAGATAAGGTTAGATAACCGATTATATTGGACATCTCAAAGAAATTTAAAAAATGCTAAGATAAAAGATGAAGCTCTTAAAAGATATTCACAAAAATTAGATCCTACCATGTCCGAACAGATAAAGAGAGTACAAGAAAAAATACTTGCTAATAATGAAGATATAATAAATGAAAATCATAATATAAATTTACTAAGAAACTATTATTTCAAAAATCAGATAGCTAGTCTAGGATAAAATGGAAAATAAATCCAATTATAAATTACTTAATGAACAAGATCCTTTAAAAATAGAGAAAGATTTATATGAAATACAAAGAACGATAATTTATTTTGGAAATTTAATAGTTAAAGAGATTGTATTATGATTGTATTAATAATACTGAGGAAGCTATAGATAAATGGGAAACTTCTTTAAGGATAGTAGTAACAGTAAACAAAATGGATTATGGCACCACTAAATATTTTATAGAACGAAGTCTATTAAATGGTGTGTTAAGATTTTGGCAAAACTTAAATGAGGCCACTCGAAATGATATTTTTGATACCGATGATAATATTGCTAATTTAATTACAAGAGCTACCGAAGCTATAAGATTAGAATTTGCCGGAGAAGGTAATATTTTAAAAGACCCTGCAACGATTAAAAAATACGAAATTGCTTTGTTAAGATTACAATTATGTGATATGTGTGAAATAGATAAATATATTTGTGTCTTTCAAGATTATTATTATTATGTTTGCAACAGAGGTAAAAATACAGAAATGTATTTACCGATGTTTTTTACTAAGATACCAGACCCTTGGGGTAAAAAGTTAATAGATACTTATAATCCCGGAACAGCCGATACTTTAGGTAAAAGAATAACTCATTTAAAAGATAGTCTTAGTACATGGTGTGCAGATGTCATATTAGCTAAAGCAACAAAAGGATTAAGACAAAAAGTAAGCCTATGTTGTGATAATCCTAAAATGCCTATAATGATTGGATGTGAAAGTCCCTATTATTACAAAAAGATTAAAAGAAAATATAAGAAAAAGAAACTCTTTAAGAAAAAATATTTTAAAAAGAGAAAGGCTAGATACTACAAAAAGAAAGGATATACACCATATCAAAAACCTTTTTATAAAAGGAATAATAAAAGAAAAAATCCAAAAGAATGTAGATGTTACTACTGCAAGGAGATAGGACACTATGCCAATAGATGCCCAAAGAAATTTGCTAATAATAACAAGAAAATAGAAATCGATGAAGATATAGAAGAAATGATAAATTTAGAAGAATTTATACAACTAAATAACTTTGAAGAAGTAGATTCCGACGATACAATATTTATTTTAACTGATACAGATTATTATTCTTCGTCAAATGAAGACAATCAAAATGAATAATGAAATAGAAACTAATGTAATAGAAGAAACGATAGAACAAGTTGGAGAATATAAACAAGATATTTTTATTGATAAAAGAAAATTAAAACAAATACAAAAAGAAAAGTTTTCTTTGACTAACTACTCAGGATTTGACGTAAATATACTTGATAGATTCGGATTAAGAAAAAGACAACATCATTTATTTTATGGATTAAATATCCAAGAAAGAGCGTTAGAAGTTTCAGTTACTTCTAATAAAATAATGATTCCTTTATTATCCAAAAAAGATATTCAAGATAAATTACGAAAAATAAAAACAGAAATTCGAAATACTCTAGGATGGATACATATGGGAGCAATCCAGATAATAATAAAATCCACATTTAGAGAAGGATTAGATACCCCAATAGATTTAGCTATTATAGATAATAGGATAATAAACAGGAAAGAAGCCTGCCTAGGGATACTACGAGGAAATTTACAATATGGAAAGATTAAATTTAATGTTTATCCTAGAATTTCATACCATCTTCTAGATAAAGACTTTGATAAAACTCTAAGCTTAGTACAAGATTATAAAAGAAAAGATTTCTTTCATAAATACAATAGACTCTATTCGATAACATATGTAATATCATATGCTATTTCTAATACACATCATTCTGATTGCTTTGCCATAGAAGAGACAGTAGATTATCCCCATCTATTCGAGGAAGTTAGTCAGATACAAATGCCTAGTATAACGCAGATACAGAAAATAGAAGATACGCCATTAGATTTAGATTTACAATCTAAACCTGTGTACAACCAACAAGATTCCACCTCTCGATTATCCTTTGAGGAGACTCGAGTCATAAATCCTACAGTAATGATAAGAAGAACACAATCAGAAAGAGTTAGACAACCTATTTTAGAAGCAAAAAATGATGAAATAAAAAACTATAAGATAAAAGGAGAATATTTTAATGGAATACAATTTGTTCCCATTAACATCCTATTAGATACAGGTGCCAGTGGAAATTACATTAGCCTTAGGCTATGTAACCACCTCCAACAATATAAACTAAAAGATAATCATCTTTATACTGATTTTAATGGAAAGAAACATGAAATAACAAACATGATAGAAACTATTTTAAGATTCAAAGATAACATTATACCTATAAGACTATTGGTTGAACCAGAAGGAAATAATGATATGCTAGAAATACTGCTAGGAATCACTTTCCTAGATAGTGTAAAACATATGATATTCTTGATCATGGTATCAAGATTACTTACGACGATAAGATAATTTCCATATCAAAATGACAAGTCCATATAGTATCTATATATCAATAGGAATAACTTATAAAGATTACAAAGCAGAATATTTTGCGACTTATATAGATAACGGATCGGGAATATGCTGTTGTAGACCAGAAGTATTCCCCAAAGAATACCATCAAGAATTACCCATTACTAAGGGAAAAGATATATCTAATAATATCGTAACAATGTCTAAAGGCATTGCTCAACCGATCATACTACTAGGATATTTTCTAATAAAATGTCCTCTATTTTATTTTCATAATACCGGACAAGATATTCTATTAGGAAATAATTTTTTAAAAATGTTTCATACCATTTTATACGATAGAGTTTTATTTCAAATAAAATTCAAAACTCCTTGCCAACATATTATTGTGGTAAAACGATTTAAAACTGCTTACTCCAAAAGATTACCTATTCACTTTAAACCCCGCACAACCCAGCGTGGTGATATAGGATATCAAGATAAGCCATTTTTTCCAAAAAGTACTCCATTACTTCAATACGATACGGATTGGGACAACCCTCAAACAATAAATAAACAATCTAACAACTTGTTAGAATATCAAATAACTTTTAATAAATTAGAAGAAAGTTTAGACATGATTAAACAAAAATTAGAATAATGTTTTTCAGAAAATCCTTTAGAATTTTGGGATAAAAATAAGATAGAAGCCAAGTTAGAAATGAAGGATAAAGATAAAATTATTAGAGTAAAACCAATGAGATACAACTCCGATGACCAAAAAGAATTCCAAAAATAGATTAAAGAATTATTAAGTCTTAGAATAATAAGACCTAGTAACTCCCCTCATAGCTCACCAGCCTTTATGGTTAGAAACCATGCAGAGATAGTAAGAAATAAACCAAGGATGGTAATTAACTATAAAAAATTAAATGATAATACTATATTTGATGGATATTTCTTACCACATAAAGAAAGCCTAATTAATAGAACTACTAACAAAAAGATATTTTCTAAGTTTGATTGTAAAAGTGGATTTTGGCAAATAAAAATGAATAAAGATAGTATTCATTATACCGCATTCTCTACCCCGTAAGGGCAATATGAATGGTTAGTCATGTCATTTGGATTAAAAAATGCACCACAGATATTTCAAAGAAAAATGGATAATATCTTTAAAGATTATGACTATATATTTGTCTACGTTGATGATATTTTAGTTTTATTCGATAGCCTTGAAGAACACTTGATACACTTAAATAAATTTACTAATTTATGCCTAGAAAATGGATTAGCACTTTTTAAAAAGAAAGCAAGCTTATTAAAAAATGATAGAATTTTTAGGAATGATAATTGACGGAAATGGTATTAAATTACAAAGCCATATCGTCGAAAAAATATCCGTTTTCCCAGATAAATTAGTCGATAAAAAGCAAGTACAAAGCTTTTTAGGGATACTTAACTATGCCTCGGATTATGTTCAAAATTTGGCTGAACTAAGAAAGTCATTTCAAGAATTATTAAAAAAGGATAAGAGCTTTGAATTTAATGAAGTCTTAATGAAAAAAGTAAATGATATTAAATCTATTTGTAAAAACTTACCAAAATTACAATTACCAAAAGATAGTGATGATTTAGTTTTAGAAACAGATGCTTCAGAACAGTGCTGGAGCGGAGTATTAAAAAAGATAGATTATGATCTTAATAAAAATAAGATAGGAGAAAGTCTATGTCGATATTGTTCCGCAACTTTTTCAGATACACAAACTAGATATCATATTAATGAAAAAGAATTGTTAGCCGTAGTAAAAAGTTGTCAAAAATTATATTACTTTTTACTACCAAAATGATTTACTCTTAGAACTGATAATACTCAAGTAAAGGCTTTTGTTCATAATAATCTTCCGTCAAAACCGGAATACAAATGATTTATTAGATGGCAAATGCTTTTGTCTGAATATTCTTTTGATATTGAAATTATTCGCTCTAATAAAAATATTGCAGTAGATTTTCTCACCAGAGATGGAAAGAATTAAAGACCATCTTCAAGATATTGATAAAAGATTTAAAGATATTCAAAAGGCAGTTTCAGATATTATCAAAATTGCTAATTTCGATTGTGAACAACTGATTGCTGACAAATGAATCAGCGTATGTGCCCAGATAACGTTCAAAATTGGACAATGCAGCGATTCTTATGATATTGTTAATAGCTTGATAAAAGCTAATAAAAATGATATTACCTCGACAAATACTGAAGAAAAAGATAAGTATGAAAATATATCTTTTAGGCCCCAATTGCCTCAAAAAGGAGTTACTTTGGGATATAAAGAAAAATTCGATAAGATACTTCAAGCCATTGGAGATCAAGAACAGATAATGAGAGATTTATTTTCTCTTAAAATTACTCCCAACAGATACATCGATTTTACGGGGATATATCCTCGAATCAATTATTTGCAAGATTCATCCCCCCAAGAAATTAGATACTGGTATGATTTTGAAGCCATAAATTCTATTTATCTTACTTCTCCAAATTTTCTGGAAATTAGTAGATTACCGTCATGGGTACAAGACGGAGTTAAAGATTGATATCTCAATAACCCAACGATTACCATCAAAGATATTTTGGTCCTTAAGTTTATTTCTGCCGGACCAGATTTCTACAAAGAAGAAAGATATCCTGCCTACCATTTTATGCAAATTGGAAAGGCCGACGATTTTAATATTGTAAATAATTTTCAAGAAAAGATATTTCAGAGATTCACCAACAAAGATGTCCATTATAAACGTGCTATTGGATTAAGAATTGTGTTGCAAAACATGGAACATAGTTTCAAAAGAGGATTCAGGACCTATGGAGGAACGAAAATACATTCCTCAATTATGATTGCCCCTGCTAAAACTATACCATCATCGGCAAAAAGATATATGCAAACCAAGATAGACCTGATTAATAAGGAAATTATTAGATCAAGTCCACAAGCACAACAACGATTATGTGAGATGAGAAAGCACGCCAAAGGGATGTGTGAATTCTGCTCTCCGAGAAAAGAAAAGATAATTGAAGATGTCATGTCCACATCATCCGAATAAAGCTCTTACGTGTGGAAAAAGAGATAAAGATCAAGATGTAGAAGATAATGATTCATTTTAGTAAGATAGAGACACATTTGTCATTTTGTGATAGGTGGTCCTACTATCTTGGCTACTTTGACAAATGGAAGAAGAAGATAGAAATAGAAAAGGAACCTCAAAATACTCTCCCCTCTTTTGTAAAATACCCCCACTACTAAGATATGAATAAAAACTAAGAAGTTTTTGAGTTACTTTCTTGAGAAAATATTATTATTACTATTATATCATACTAAACTCCAATTCAAAAGAGAAACTCCTACCTTGCCCGAAACTCGTCAAACTTGTCGAAACTTGCCTTGGAAGCTCTCGTAGCGCGGCTAAAATTTTGGGGCTGTTTGGTAACATTTTGGGCTGCTCTAAACCATAATTTTATATTACCAATACCTTCATAACATCGTGTTACACCCTAAATAATTAATTCACGGAGAGAAATTGGAGACTTACCTCTTTTTCTCCCCCAAAACCAAGCTCTCTCTCTCTAGCTTCAAGTTTCTCTTCTCTTCTTCCTCTTGAATTTTCTAGAATTCTCTTGGGATAAGAATGATCCTAATGAGTCATAAGAAACACACACACACACACACACACACACACACACACACACACACACACATATATATATATATATATATATAAATCTTTTACCACTTATCCATATTTATAATTAAGCCCCTCAAATAAGAATATAGACACATGACCCCCCCCCCCCTTCTCCATTTTTCTAGAAATTTCTTTTAAAAAAATATAGATGACTTAATTTTCTTGCTATGTACACTTTGGTCTTTCAAGAACATTCTTGAATACTTTGCAAAATTCCTGTTTTACCCCTAGCCTTCCACAATATTACCATAGGCCACTTTGCGAATTTTTCTTTTTGCCCTTTGCCTTTCCCAATATTTCCACATTATTAATGTTCATAAATAATATTCATAACCAACTTGTATATTAAAATAAATTTTAGAAGATGGTCATTCCCCTCACTTTACCACGACTACTTTGAAATATCCAACCATATAAAATACGGGATATAACATCCTCCCCCCTTTAGAATATTCGTCCTCGAATGTTCAACTGACCTCATGGGATGTATTAATACTTCGGGAGGGTTCCTATTATTGTTGTCCTTTTATTCTTGCCCATTCCTTATCCCACACTCCATTCTCCTTATACTCGAACTCCTCGGTCTTATACGAGTCCTCATTCCATGTTATGGGTTTCCTTTTCTGGTACTTGAGAATATTGTGACCCCTCTGTAGCCTAATATAATATGGTCTCGCGCTTTGCCGGTGATTTCTCTTGGGAGTTTCACTTACTGAGGGTTCCTTACTTTTCACCTCCTTCTAATACTTTGATTTTATTGTTTTCAATCCACTTACTCTCTTTATTTCCCAAATATCGTTCCACTAGAATTTTCAATCATAACCTATAGTCAAATAATAGTAGCATACGTTGCAATAATTATACCCTTTATTCTTGTTGTCGCTCGAATCTTCAGTACCCTTGCGTGATTAATGCCACCAGTTGCTGGAACTCACATGTTCACTGCTACAATCGTACGTGGGACATCCTACACATTCATATGTACATGTATATATTTACTATTAACTAGCCTACAAAATACTTCCAAACGCTGTTCGAGCATATCCTTATTCCAGAGCTGTGATGCACTTTCTGTCTCTTCACCAGCCTAGTCTACCTCATCTTACGCGGCCTCTTAAGGTTTCCAGCCATTCCATAAACTCTAGTTTTCCCTTAGGTTACTCTAACTTCTCATTTGTCTCTTACGTCTGAATATATAGAATTCTTGCATACTTCCCAAGGAGGTCACCCATCCTAAAATTGCTCCCACCTAAGCACGCTTAACCTCGTAACTTTGATGGAATTGGGTGCATTAATGCCGATATAATTGCATCCATTTCTTCGCATGACCTTTATTACATCATTGGGAGCGAGTCAAGGTCTTACAGGTTCCGAGACACTTTCGTAACACGTCCTTCTTTTATTTTGCCCTTTCTGATCCTCAATCTTCACCTTTCGCTTTCGCGCATGACTATGTTTTGTCCTGGACGCCCAGATTCCCGAGGGTAGTGATCGCCCTTCATTGCCATGCAAAATCCATAACCTCTCTGAAACAATGCATCTCACTTTTTCTTTTTTACAGTATTTCCTTCCCACGCTTCTTCCTGTTAGGCAAACCTAGTCTGGAAGGATCTTCTTACCATGCCCACTATTCAAAATCCGTGCGTAGCAAATATCAATTGTACTTCACAGAACATACAGCTATATGACACATTCCACCCATCCAGTATTTCCAGTTTCAGGTAGCAATGCAAATATATCCAGACTCACCTCTATAACTTGCCATATCGTCACTCACCTCCCTCTGTTGCGTATAAGGCTCATATAAGGAATCTCTTTTCCTATGACTTGACTCTATTGCACGATCTAGGACGGAAAGAAGGTCAACAATCCCTAGATGCCCTGCAGCCTCCTGCTTATAAATGTGGCAGGCTTCATATCCATAAACAGTACCCTACTGGACACACTTTGCAGACAACTCTTAGACCAACCTACTCTGATACCACTTTGTCATACCCCGATCTTAATAGGGTGTGATGGGCACCCGACCCCATGCTCGGAGCCGAGCGTACCTGCTACCTCATATTACATACTTAATCTCTTTAGACTTGTACATCAAAAAGAGATGAAAAACATAGCTAAGCTTTGTGAATCTTGCTTTCCAAAATCTATCATCCCATAAAACTCGTGACATACGACATAATAACATATCGGCTGATGACACCGCTTACAAAGCTGACACTCTATATCCACGACTCTGTCTGCAAAGTCTCTAACTTCGAATAAAACATCATAGCACATATACTCTGACTCGGTAGCACTCCAGGAACAAGTGGAGTTTCTAACCCTGCTGCAACATCTTCTATAATAGCTTCTACTCGTCTGGGTGTACCTGCGCGGCATGAAATGCAGCCCCCGGAGAAAAGAGGGTCAGTACGAGCTTTGTACTAAGTATGTAAGGCATGAATAGTAATATAGTAAGGAATATAAATCCGAATAATAACATAATAGAAATATAGAACATATCATGAGGTAGAGAAGTAACCTGTACATATGAGTGCCTTTTAGGCCGGATGCCATGCATGCTTGTCTTTTCCTTTAAAAATATTTCTTTTTCATATACATAGAAAATAGAAAATGTCATATCGCCCACAAATGTCCTGCGTCCGGGCATCCCGCATCCAGGATGAAAATTACGCCAACTAACCAGGTGGAAATGCGTCTATAGCGCAACATATGGCCCTTCCCCATATCCCCCATATACATATACATATACATATACATATACATATACATATACACAACATACATGAGAGCCCAATGAAAGTCATGTATCTATCGAAGTGACAGAAGGTCGGTAATCTCCGATTGTATTATGGACTAACAATGGTCGCTTTGTCTCACCTGAAAGAAACAATTGCTATAAGATGAGACTATTATTCAAAAATCAAGACGAGAGTCATATCAAGCACCTTTGAGACATGAAGTTGTTCTTATCATAGCCATCATAGACATATTCTCATCCTCGACATCATCAATGTCGTTGTAAAACATATCTATCGTTATTGTCATAAAAGGCTGTAATACTGTAAACCTTTGTTTTGGAAAAATATAGACATTTTGGAAAACATTGACGGGTCATAGGAAAAGTAGTCATTTCCTTGGGACCATTGACACCTAGCTTTTGAAAACAAAGAAAATATGGAAGTACTTATGAAACCATAACATCGGGATCATGCCTTGAAAGAAAAGTGTAAGCCTCACATACCTGTGCCGCGCCTTACTAGCTATGCTTATGCGTCCAACTTGTTTGTATACATTTAAGAGAGTCGACATAGTCATTAGATTCATCACCATTTAGTTGTCTTAATCCTTCAACAAATTCATTTATAACCTGCCGAAATTTCGGCAACATCTCCCCTATAAATACACCATCCCCGAGATTTTAACTCGGCCACAATATCAAAAACTATCCCACAACAACAACCAGCAGCACATATACCATTAAATCACTTCAATATCCCACAATACAACTCCAAACAACTAGCGCAAAATTTACGATACCAAAAATAGAGTTTTTAACCTTTATTTTGTAAAATATTTAACCATACCAAACGGGGGGTTGTGTGGCTGCAACCAGCAGCACCCACACCCTTTTTAAAACACTTTAAATCCCTGCAACACGCAACCCCACCAGCTGCACCCGCAGCACCACAACGACAATACACTATGCGACTTCGATTTAGCTACTGCGACTTCAATTTAGCTTGTTTTTAACGTCAAGCATCCTTGTGAAAATTTTCCACTTCCAGCATCATTTAATACATGTAATATACCTCATAACATCATCCTAAACTCCAGTTCAAAAGAGAAACTCCTACCTTGCCTGAAACTCGTCAAACTCGTCGAAACTTGCCTCGGAAGCTCTCGTAGCGCGACTAAAATTTTGGGGCTATTTGGTAACGTTTTGGGCTGCTCCAAACTATAAATTTACATTACCAATACTTTTATAACATCATGGTATACCCTATATAATTAATTCACGGAGCAAAATTGGAGACTTACCTCTTTTTCTCCCCCAAAACCGAGCTCTCTCTCTCTAGCTTCAAGTTTCTCTTCTCTTCTTCCTCTTGAATTTTCTAGAATTCTCTTGGGATAAGAATGACCCTAATGATTCACAAGACACACACACACACACACACACACACATATATATATATATATATATATATATATATATATATATATATATATATATATATCTTCCACCACTTATCCATATTTATAATTAAGCCCCTCAAATAAGAATATAGACACATGAGCCCCCTCCCCCTTCTCCATTTTTCTAGAACTTTCTTTAAAAAAATAAAGATGACTTAATTGTCTTTCTATGTACACTTTGGTCTTTCAAGAACATTCTTGAATACTTTGCAAAATTTTTGTTTTACCCCTAGCCTTCCACAATATTACCATAGGCCACTTTGCGATTTTTTTTTTGCCCTTTGCCTTTCCCAATATTTCCACACTATTAATGTTCATAAATAATATTCATAATCAACTTATATATTAAAATAAATTTTGGAAGATGGTCATTCCCTTCACTTTACCACGGCCACTTTAAAATATTCAACAGTATAAAATACGGGATATAACACATTTAGTCTCATTGGACTCTTTTCAAAACTCAATCAAATCTGGCCTCATTGGACCTTCTTTCAAATCAACTCATCTTAATCATCAAACTCTTTTCTTTAAATTTGATACAATCTCAACTCAATGAATACATTTAAAACATAGTTTTTAACTACTCAACTCAATCTCAAAATAGATGTTTTAATGTAAAACTTGTCAACTCGTTTATACTCAAAATACTCATACTCAAAATAATAAGCAAGAGACTTTTCAAACTCAAATCATGGTTAAACTTTTTCTAAATCAAAGATGAAGATAATCATTCTTTAAACTCAAAATAGTGTATAAATAGTTTATGCAAAAATGTTCATAAATCATTTATTTAAAACTTATTCTCAAAAGATCATTTATATTCAAAATGCTCATAAGACTCTAATCAAATCAAATTATGCAAATCATATCACATAGTCACATTAGACTCCAATCCCCTTCATCTCAAAACATCATTCACATCATCATCAATCATCTTGCTCCAAAATCCTCATTTAACTCAATATTCAATTTCATCAACTCATATAAAAAGGATACCTCATTTCACTTTGAAAGCAATATTGTTTTTATTATACATAAAAACCATCAATCTCAACCTCAAGACAAATTATGACCAAAAAGGAAATCTCATTTTGATTTCATGTGATTGAATACATGAATCCATAATCTCAACAAACTCAACTCAAAAACATCATTAATACATATGGATTTATATACAAAAAATCAAGAAACATTCATAGAAGGTTCAAGTCTTTCACAATTTTCATCTAACACATCTACGGGGCATATGGAAGAACTCAATCCATATTTTAGGTTAGCCTTACATACCTAGAATGAAGATCATCTCACCGGAAACCAAGACTTGACTTGAAGATCTTGAATCCTTGAGCTTGAGAGCAATTTGTTGGAGATAACTTGAGAGAGAAGAGGAAGTTTAGGGTTTTGGAGAGGCAAAAGATAGAAAAATGACCCCAAAACGCGTCCACTTCTTATATATATATAATTAGGGAATGGTCCATAATGCCCTTCATCAAAGAAAATCTGGAAAATAGACTCAAAACCCTGCAGGCGCTATAGTAGCACACCGCGCCAAGGGACAAACTACAGAGGCTATTTTCTGGCGCTATAGTGGTGCCGGGCGCCACTGTAGCCCCAGGCCTGAAATTTCTGCAGTTATAGTCTATAGTAAAATGGTCATAACCTTTGACTCTGAACTCAAAAAAATGCAATCTTGGTGGCGCTGAAAAGAAGACTCAAAGACCTTTACTTTGATAGGTGATGGTCCACCCAATTCATTATACTCTAGGGTATATGGTCGTTTGAAGTTGACCCTTATATGAACTCATGCGGAAACTTAGTCGATAGAAACTCTTTGGATTTGGCTTGGTGTTAGAGATCCCTCATTAACCTAAACCACATCTAATACTCTTCAAATGCTTAGGAATTGATCGTAACTCATATATAAATTACAAGTCATTCGGTTCGAGTCTACACACACGTGAAGAAATGTTCGAGTTTTGGCGAAACAAAATTCGGGGTGTTACAGAAAGAGTAGTATATTTACTAGGTCATATTATTTCAAGTTGTCTTTATAGCTCTATCAAAAATGTATATGCCAAAAAAAATGTCGAAAACGTCTAGTAGTTTAGACCTCGATTTTTATTTTGTATATAATCTTAGTCGGAGACAAGTTTACTTCAAGAAACATGGCCACTAGTGGCAATTCATATGATCGATCGCAGCTAATCGATCATTTGGGACAACTGAGTTATTGTTGCAGTAGTTGTAATGCTTAATTAGATACTCTGAGTTTCCATTAATGACAAAGTAATCCTGGAATTTTCATTGAGCAATTTCTCAATCACAATTTCTGCTAATTATAAATATGTGCAAACAAAAGGTAAGGGATTAATGTGGTATGTTTCTCTTTTTTTCATGTTAGATATTAATGAATGTGCAAATTCAACTGCCAATTCATGTGAATACATTTGTGAAAACACGCCGGGGAGTTACAAATGTTCTTGTCCAAAAGGATTCACTGATGATGGCAAAAACAATGGTGTTGGCTGTATTGCCAACTCTGAGTTCCCATGGATCAAGTTTTCTGTTGGTAAGTTTCTCAGAAAATCCAACTTGTTTCTACTCGCATATTAGAACGTTCAACAAAGATTTACTGGTTATTGAAACCACTAACACTTACTAAAAAGAGTTTCCCTTGCTCTATGAATAGGAAGTATGAAAGTGAGTCGGTATACATTATATCGAACTTCAAAAATAATCTAATTGGTTAAATATTTTTATATTTTTATTGAAGTGATCAAAGGAATTCACTTCCTTTAAATTTTGTTGTTATAAACACAGGTATGGGAGTTGGCTTTATATCCCTAGTGGTTGGGATAATTTTGCTCTATTTCTGTATCAACAAACGAAAACTTATTAAAAATAGGGAAAAGTTCTTCCAACAAAATGGTGGTTTACTCTTGAAACAACAAATCTCCTCTAAACAGGGTGGTGTGGAAGCAACCAAAATTTTTACAGCTGACGAGTTGAAGAAGGCTACGAATAACTATGCTAGTGAAAGAATTCTAGGTCGCGGTGGAAATGGAATTGTCTATAAAGGTATTCTACCTGATAACCGCATAGTTGCTATTAAGAAATCTAAGCTTGTGGATGAGAATCAAATTGAACAGTTCATCAATGAGGTACTTATTCTTACCCAAGTTAACCACAGAAATGTAGTGAGACTCTTTGGGTGTTGCTTGGAATCTGAAATGCCTTTACTTGTTTACGAATATGTTTCTCATGGAACTCTTTACGAGCATATCCACAATCAAAATGGAGCGCCTTGGTTATCTTTGCAAAATCGGTTGAGAATTGCTGTAGAGACAGCAAGTTCACTTGCTTACCTTCATTCATCTGCATCCATGCCAATAATTCATAGAGACGTCAAATCTACTAATATATTATTGGATAATGGTTACACTGCAAAAGTGGCAGATTTTGGAGCTTCAAGATTAGTACCCCTTGACCAAACACGTGTTGCTACATTGGTTCAAGGAACGTTAGGGTACTTAGATTCTGAATATTTCCACACAGGTCAATTGACAGACAAAAGTGATGTTTATAGTTTTGGAGTAGTTCTTGCGGAACTTTTAACAGGGATGAAACCTATTTTGAGGGACACAAATGACAAGGACAAATGTTTGGTGGAGTATTTTGTCTCGTCCATGAACAACAAGAGCTTATTTCAAATTCTTGATCGTAGAGTTGTCAGAGAAGGAGGTCTTGAGCAACTTCAAAAGATTGCTGAGCTCATTAAGAGGTGCCTTCACTTGCACGGAGAAGATAGGCCTATGATGAAGGAAGTGGCTATGGAACTTGAGAGTTTAAGAAAGTTCACTAGCCCTTGGACTAATGGACACGTACATGAATATCAAAATGAGGTTGAATTAGAAGATCTGTATTCAATTCCAATTGACTCTAATACAGGTATCGACAACTTCTCTGGACAATATCCCAATTCCTACACAAATAGCAGCATCTTTTCTGGACAATATAGTTCAGATAGTTCTTCATTACTACACAAGAAAAATATCCCGCGGTGATCCAGCGTAAAAGGTCAATATGATAATTAATGAAGATTTTTCTGTCGTTTCGTAAGTTTTTTTCGGTCTGACAATTAGTAGATGATCACTGAGATTCCAAATTGTCACATCATTTCTGTAAGATTAATCCTTGGTTGACAAGTTATCTAACTTTCAGTTGCCTCATATTCTGTATTAAATAACAAGAAGTTTATTTTGCATATTAAATGAATAATTATGCACAATTGAACTAGAATTGCTACTAAGAAGAGAATAAAAAGGAATTTGAGAAAGAAAAGAGACAATTTAATATTTTCATTCATATGCAACTCCCTGTTTGATAGTCGACTAAATAATATATGTACCACTCGGCAAGCATGACATACAACCCATCTACGTCATAAGAGACACATGAAAGGTAGTGTGAAAAGCATAAGGAAGAGCCAATTTATAAGCAACTTGTCCAATCCTCTCAATAATGATATAAGGTGCATAATATTTATAAGACACCTTTTTGAAGGTGATAAGTTGTCATACTAACCTGTCTAAAATGCTGCATTTTAAGATACCATCTTTTGTTGTGATCAGTCCTATGTTTGTTACCTTAAGACACCATCTTTGTTGTGATCTATCCAAATGATACTTCAATAGTTATAGTTTGAACTCCCTAGCTATCAAAGTTCTGTCCACATCATCCAACTCAGAACCACCAACCAATAACTAAGAACGAGAAGAAGGCTGAAATCTCACTACCCAACAATCATGCAACACACGAAAACCTTTTGAACTGTACAACTGCATTGGGTTTCACAACCTCAGAAGAGGATTTAGCTACTCATACTTGGAAGTAAAACAATAAGAATAATAAGTTGAAGAATTCGAGAGGAAGCGATTAGTTGTGTAGTTTGGGTAGTTCTGGATTCCTTCTATACGTCATAATGGCTTCCTCTTTTTATAAAGAATATTACCAAAGGTATTCCTGTTCCAGTTGGTTACTTCCTTCTTGAATTTTGGAAGAGCTTCAAGAATGTTATTAGTATCTTGCCAGGCTATTAATATTAAAGTCTTTCGGTCCGGGTGCGACGTCCACATAGTTTCAAATTTATTGATTTTAACTTGGTTTTAATGGATTTTTGAAAAAGAGAATAGCCACGGGCAGTGGTCAGAGTGTGTACGCGGCAAGTGTTGTACTTGCGCATTAGGAAAAATATGCAGCCACTCATTGTTTGTAAAAAAGCGGTCCTCTCAAAACTGGAAGGTGAACTCATCCTAGAATATAACTGCATACTCCATATGGCAGAGGAATTATGGAAACTAAAATCGAGAGTTACTTGGCTAAACAAGGGTGACTCAAACACAAAATTCTTCCACAAAACTACTCTTAATAGAAGAAGGAGAAATAGAATATCTGCACTCCAAAACGACAAAGGCATGCAACTGGATCTACAATGGCAGTGAAATAAAAGATGAAACATATAAATATTTCTACAAGCTCTTCGCAACCAAGAAACATCAATCTAACTGTTCAGTAGGAGTTAATAATACTCCTATGCAACACTTAAAATTAGCCAGCCTTGATTCTCTACCAACTGTAGAAATATAGAGAGTCGTTACATCCATTCAGCCTCAGAAAGCTCCTGGCCCAGACGAACTTCATCCCTTCTACCAAAATGTTGGGATATTGTAGGAGACTCAGTCACTTCCTTGTTTACTAACGCTTTAAAAAATGGGTCCATACCCCCAGATATTAACAAAACCCACATATCCCTAATTCCAAAAACCAAGAATGCCAATAATCTAAAAGATTTTAGGCCTATAAGATTGTGTAACACCATCTATAAATCATCATGAAAATTATACTCGAAGGTTAAGGTCTCTTATGGATAAAATGATCGGACCTTATCAGTCCAGTTTCCTCAAAAATAGACAAGTCATCCATAATGTCATCATTGTATAAGAATGTAATGACCTCGAAGGTCTTTTTTGGATTATTTTATTTTTGAAAAAGTACTGTTTTATTCTTCTCGAAAGTTACACCGAGTCATTTTTGGTCCATTGATATGGTTGGTTTGGGAATTGGAGTGAAAAATTAGGAGTTTTGAAAAGGATTTGGATTTTTGAAGGTTTTGAAGTTGAAATGGTTGACTTTAGTCAACTTTTAGAGTTGCGAGTATCGAAATAGAATTCTGTAAGTTCCATCAGTTTCAGAACATGACTTTTGGGTTAGTAGGACTATTGGATCAGGTCCTGAAGATTTTTTGTATTTTGAAAGTAGAAAGCATAAGATGGCTGACCAAATTCAACATCTGGTGATAACAAGCTTGAAATGGAATTTCGAAAGTTCCTTTATGTCACACCCCGATATCAATAGGGTGTGATGGGCACCCGACCCCGTGCTCGGAGCCGAGCGAACCCGCTAACTCATAGTACATACTCAATCTCTTTAAAATTTGCATCAAAAGAAATGAAAAAAACATAGCTACGCTTTCCGAACTTGCTATCAAAAATCTATCATCTCATGCAACATAATAACATATCGGCTGGTGACGCCGCTTACAAAGATGACACTCTATACCCACAACTCTGTCTGCAAAGTCTCTAACTTTGAACGAAACATCATATCGCATATACTCTGACTCGGCCGCACTCCAGGAACAAGTGGAGTTGCTAACCCTGCTGGAACATCTTCTATAGTAACTTCTACTTGTCTGTGTGTACCTGCGTGGCATGAAACGCAGCCCCCAATGAAAAGGGGGTCAGTACGAGTAATGTACCGAGTATGTAAGGCATGAAAATCAGCATAATAAAGAACATAAGGTATGAACAACCATATCGTAGAATCATAGACATATAGTGAGATAAGAGAGTAACCTGTACATATGAGTGCCCTTTTAGGCCGGATGCCATGCATGCTTGTCTTATCATAAAAAAAACATTTCTTGTTCATATTCATAGAAAATAGAAGTCATATCACCGAACAACGTCGGCGTGCCCACATATTTCCCGCGTCCGGGCATCCCGCGTCCAGGATGAAAATTACTCCAACTGATCAGGTGGGAATGCGTCTATAGCGCCACATATACACCTCCCCATATCCCCTATATACATATACATATACATATAGACAGCATGCACGAGAGCCCAATGAAAGTCGTGTATTTATCGGAGTGACGGAAGGTCGGTAACCTCCGATTGTATTATAGACTAACCGTGGTCGCTTTGTCTCACCTTGAAGGAACAATTATTATAGGATGAAACTATCAACGAAAGATAATATTAAGAGAACGTAGAATAAGGTCACAATCTTATAAGGCGTCAAATCGTATACATATGCACATATGACCAATTTTCAAGACTCGTAGAATAATCGGAATGAGCTATGATTAACAAAACAAGATAAGAGTCATATCAAGTACCTTTCAAAAATTACCATGGATTATATCAACATAAAACTTTTGGAATCATATACACGTATTTAAGCACGAGAAAAATATCTTTTGGAAACTCAAGAAAATTGACCATCCTAGTGGCTCTACGAATAGGACTTCCTTGAAATTGTACAAAATGACATATACTTGTTTCATAAAAATCATGCCAAAAGAAAGTGTAGCTCTATATACTTATGTCAAAACATGCCAAGAGAAAGAAGAGTAAACATTACATACATGAAGCCGTTCTTATCATATCCATCATAGACATATTCTCATCCTCGACATCATCAATGTCGTTGTAAAACATATCCATCGTCATTGCCATAAAAGCTAGTAATATTGTAAACCGTTGTTTTGGAAAATCATAGACATTTTGGAAAACATTGACGGGTTATAGGAAAAAAAAATAGTCATTTCCTTGGGACCATTGACACCTAGCTTTTGAAAACAAAGAAAATATGGAAGCACTTATCAAACCATAACATCGGAATCATGCCTTGAAAGAAAAGGGTAAGCCTTACATACTTATACCAAAGACATGCCAAAAGAAGGAACGGTTAGCTTTACATACCTTGTCCGCTTCCTTAGTCACCCCACCTAACTCTTGGCCTTTCCAAAATCTATAACAAAATTAATAAATGCCAACATTAGCTATAGGTATCCAAGAACCTCATTCTAAACTAACATTTTGTCTACCGAAATTTCGACAGCACTTCTCCTATAAATACACCATCCCCGAGAATCTAACTCGGCCAATTTACCAACAATCATACCAAATCAATATACCACTTTCTCCAAGACCTTCCAATTCCAATAAGAACAATAACAATCTAATCCCTTCTTTCAAATTCAATTACCACAACCCAATAATTTACACACTAACCACATCATACTAACAATATTAGCTTCCATATATGCAAGAACATTATATTAGATTTACAAACTTCTAAAACAAGTCTCCAACTACTACAACTTTATAAGGATCCTTAAGCTTTTCTTAGCAACATAGAATCCATAACAATAACTAAAATACTAAATAGAATCAATTCACCATAACTTGCCAAACCATCCCCATATTCGGCCACAACAACTATATGCATATTTTCATGAAGTTTCCACCCATTCCTATACCTTGCAACAACCACCACATACTACATAAAATTAATCTATTCTTTCCACACAACATCACATACACGGCCAACACCCACATACCTATTTTCATATACTTCATCCATTTCTTCACTCTACAACATATACCAACAATCCATAATAAATAGAGAAGATTGAAACTTTACCTTTTCCACTTAGTTCTTCAACTTGCTAGAATTGTGCCTTGCAAGAATGAATAGTCTTCTTGTTCCAAAAATCACTCTATGTTGATTAGGGCCTTCAACTTGCTTGGAATATTAGAAGAATTAATTTTGGAACAAGATTTCAAGGGATAAAATCCCTAGCTATGCCAATTTTCCTCTCTTATTTTTTCCCCTCTTTTCTCCAAGTTTCTTGAAAGTTCTAGAAATGGAAAATAAGATGACTACTAAGTCATCTTTGGACTTATCTACTTCTTTTTCTCCCTTTTTTTTTCTTGAAGCTTCTAGAAAAATAAAAACCAAGATGACTAATAAGTCATCTTTTGGGTCTTTTTTCTCTTCTTGAAGTTTCTAGCAACTAGATATATATATAAAAATAGATAGTAAATGGGTAATGGGCCTTCCTAATTGATGAACTCAATTTCCAAAATTTGGGCCATTTCTTGATTTGGGCCTCAACTCTTTTATCATTATTCCATTGTAGTCCAAACTTATGTATCTCACTTTTGTAATTCCCAAACTAATTTCCCAAAAATTCCACATAAATTTTTCCCTCGGCCTTCCTCCGTATTTCCACCTCAATGTTCTCTTTAACATTACACCGGTATTAAATAAAATAACTCATAACCTCTTTCCTTGCAAGTCAATTTTTTTTTTGTTTTCCATATTTCCACCTCCAAAATTGCATAACCAACTTATGTATCAAACAAGACCAAAACGTAGCATTATCCTTCACTTGTTACAATTATCCCAAATGTCCAAATATACAAAAATACGGGTTGTAACACTTTACCTTTGGAATATGTTTTTTCGTCCATATGTATTGTTAGTTTGGCTCCCAAGGCTTTTGGTTTGATTTTGAGCCATAGACAATATGCGAGAAAAGTTAAGATTAAAGTTTGACTTTAGTCAACGTTTGAGGTTAGAAAGGTCATTTTCAAGTTACGATGATTCCACTAGGTCAGAAGGGTGATATTTGGTCAAGTTGAGGGTTTAGTTCAGTGCACGAAATTTTGGATGAGTTTCATGTCCTTATTTAGAAAATTAGAGATTCTTGAGTTAAAGTTGATTTTGGTCATCATCGTGTTAAGGTGACCCTATTTGGGTGTTTTGAGCATTTCATTGAGTTTGAAATGTCATTTTCAAGCTAGCAGCAAATTTGGTTTGTGCTTGGAAGGTTCCAGATGAGTTTTGGGTGATTTTTTAAGTTTTTTGGGTTCATTGGCGCTTTTTCAGCAAATTATGCTAACTAAAAGGTTTGTCATTAGTTTTAAAAATAAAAAAATTATTCCAAAACTTCAGAAAGTTTGAACAGGAATTATAGGACTGATCGGTAATGTTTGGTGTATTTTCGCTAAGTTGAGATTGAAATTTTATCGCGAAATATGAAATAATTGATTATTGAGTAAAAAATAATACTTGACTGGGTAAACAAGCACGTAATTGAGTTTTGATTGAAGAATAGGTCTGTATTGTTATTTGGAACATTCAAAAAAATAATTGAGTTATTTCGCTATCGTATGAGGAAGTTACAATCTTTTTAGTGAAAGAAAAATTGATGGTTTTCTGGTATAAATACTGTTGTATAGGTATTTGAAATTTCAGACTATGTTCATTTGGTATTTTGAGCATACTGAGAGTTCTACAGATCAAAATGGAGCATTTCTTACAACATTCTTCTCGATTTAATATGGGGGTTAGTATCCAATCCTCATTTGGTATTCTTTCATGATTTCTTCATTTGTTTTTTTTCTTATCTGTAAATTTCTTGGGGGGAAATTGAGATTTTATCGATTTGTACTTAGTTTTTGATGAAAATTTATATTTAGGATCTTTACTATGATTAAATTGATTTTGGCATAAACTTATTTATTTATCAATTATTTTTATCATATTAGCTGCATATAAACTTGGGGGTTTTCCCGATAAAGTTATGGTTTGATAAATTGAGAATTTCAATGTCGATTTTAACTCTGATTTTGATGAAATTTCATATATATTTGAACTCCTCTAAGCATTATTTTCAAGAAATGATTCAGATTTGAGTTGGAATTTCAGATCCGAATATTGGGGTTTTTTCTCATGAACTTTGATCTTGTGTTTCAGGCTTTTGAAGATGGTTTCTAACTCATTTTTCAATGCAATTTCACATGTGAGTTTCTAAATTCTTGGGTAACATGTTTTTCTATAAAAATTTCAGATTTTTCCTTAGCCCTCGTGTTTGACTTTTTGGTTGATTTGAACCCAATTTTTAGAAAATAACATTTTGGGATCATTGTTTATATTTTTTTATCTCGGAAACACCCTCCTACCTTGGTAGGAGTAAGGTCTGCGTACACTTTACCCTCCCAGACCCCACGTTGTGGGATTTCACTGGGTTGTTGTTGTTCATATTTTCTTATGGGGATGTTATACTTGAATAGATTGTGTGAATTTGGAGACTCAGTGTAACGACATGTCCCCATTGATAGGAATAGGCCAACAGAGAAGAGAACTTCGGGTAGTAACTTCAAAAAATTTGAGCTTAGGCCAGACTTGGACGAATTTTGAGTCAGGTGAGGTGTAGGGTGATATTGTGATAGGTGAGGGATCAAATTGGCAATCTGATTAAGTTAGATGATAGCCAAGACGATACAGATCCTTTACGGTTTTACGGAATTATATTTGAGTGAGTAAAACTCCCGAAAATAGATTTGGTGTGAAGGGTATGATATAAGGCGCCATGGATTGAAGGTGTGTTGTGAAATGAGAGTTTGGAGCTCAAGTTCTGAGCTCTCTATTTCCGTGCAACCTGCTAAAGTGGGAATAATCCCACCAGAGCAGGATGGTCCCACTGTGGTGGGACAAAATGCGATTTGGGTCGGGAAAAATCCCATAATGGTTTATTTTATTCCACTTCATTCTTAAAAGTCCAGACGTGACCTAGGAAAATTTTCTACTGGTTACCACCCTAATATTTTCCAAAGGTAAGTAATTTACTCTCTAAACTTGTAAATTGATTCCTTGAACCCATAATCTATGGTGGGTGATCTTTGGGGGAGGGTTTTGGCTTGAAACTAACAGTGGGAAGTAGCCTTAGAATGGGGGTTAGGATCATGGGTTTGTATTAGGATGAGAATTGTGTTATAATTCATATTAATTAGGCCATTTCGTTGATTCTTTATATGTATTTATTATTTATAGACCAAAAACAAGTTGAACAAACCTGGAAGGGGAAAACTCCTGCACTTTAGAGTTGTCAAAACTTGACCTCGAGGTAGGTGATGATTTTGTTTCCCCTATGTGATTCATGTATTTGCTAAATTACTCTATTATATGCATATGTGTATATGAATAGAGAAGCATGCTACGAACTATGTGAAATGATCACTTACTGGCCTGACTTATGATGCAACTGTTTTTGGTGATACGATGGTTGACTATTGATTGTAATTGTGGCTGATTTGTATGTTTGGATCAGGTGTCACATACCGACATACCTTTAAATCGAGTGTCATGTACCGACACATGTTTGGATCGAGTGCCACGTTCCGACAAACCTTGGATCGGGTGCCATGTTCTGACACATACATAAGTAAGTGTTTGCAGGTTCTATGAGAGGACCCTTATGTAAAATTGCATGATATTGAGAGTAATAAATTGTGATCTTGTTGAGTATTGAATGAGATGAGGATGGTTAAGTTTATTCAGTATATATGTGCTTATTATGTTGGGTTTACTTGTCCATGACTCGCTTACTGGCTAACCACATGATCCTACTAGTACAGTGTTGATTATGTATACTGATACTACACTTGTTCTATTTTTGTTGAGTACAAGTCATATTCAGCTGGCTGCAGAGATACTTCGCATAAAAGATAGATAGTTGTTCGAGTATTTCTTTCAGGCTGCTGTGGACTCTCCTTATCCTAGTCCTTCTTCTGTGACTTAGATTTTTAAAACACTGGTTTAGTTTTAATGACTTTTCTTTTAGGATTGCATTTTCTTTCTTAGACTTGATGGTTGATAGAGTTTTGATACAATGACTTCCAAGTCCTAGGTGTTCATTTCGGCGTATTTTGGGTTGTTTGACTAGACTTTCTAAGTTTATGAAAACTCAGTCTTATTTAAGTATTTAAACATGTTTATGCAACTTTAATTTGGTTAGTTGGGCTATAATAATTGGTCTCCTATCAGAGGGTTAGTATAGGTGCCAGTCATGGCGCTCGGAGTCGTGACAAAGTTGGTATCAGAGCCCTAGGTTCGTTGGTCTCTTCATACCAAAATGAGTCTAGTAGAGTCTTGCAAAATGGTGCAGAGACGTCTATACTCTTCTTTGAGAGGGTATTGGACTTTAGGAAAAAGTTTCTCTATCTTCTTTCCTTTGTGCTATAACTTGATTCCAATTGGTATTTGGTGATCCAAATTGGTATCTCACCTCTTTCACTCTCTTGTCTGCAGATGGTGAATAACCGCTATAATGGTGTTCTTCCTGTAGCTCTAGTTGAGCCGAAGGAAGAGCCAGCCATACGAGGATGCGACCAAGGTAGAGGAAAGAGAGGGAGATGCGATAGAGGCTGAGGGAGAGCAACACCCGCCAGGGTTGAGGCTCCATTTGAGGAAGTACCAGTAGGTGAGGCCCCTCCTGTGCCCCATGATGAGTTAGAAAAGAACAAAGAGGTTGAGGAGGAGGAGACAAATGAAAAGGTGGAGGACACCCAAGCTGGGGCTGCCGGTCTTCCCCCTCTGGCCCCCATACTAGCACAGCAGATCATGGTATTTTTGAGTGGGTTGGATGGCACTGGAGCCTTTCCCACCATGCCTGCAACACCAACCCCTATTTCTCGTCCGTTTGTTCTGCAACGCCTTTGGAGATGGGGTGGTAGGCACTGATGCCTTCTTCAAACCACTCATGGGCCTAGTTATGACCGGCACTAAGAATGACATGCTCACCAAGTTCCTGAAACTTAAGCCTCCAGTCTTCCATGGTTTTGAGAATAAGGATGCCTATGAGTTCATCCTTGATTGCTACTAGAGTTTGCACAAGATGGGCATTTTACATCAGCATAGAGTAGAATTTGTGACCTTCCAACTATAGGGTGAGGCCAAGCAGTGGTGGAGGGCTTATGTGGAGTATCGCTCTCTAGTGTTGCCGTCACTTACTTGGGTCCAGTTTCATGCCTTGTTTCAGGAAAAATATGTGCCATGTACCTTGAGGGACCGAGGACAAGTTTATGGCGTTAGAGCAGTGTGGTATGTCGGTGGCCGCTTATGAGGCCAAATTTCATCCACTATCTAGGTATGTTACTCAGCTGGTGACCATAGAGGAAGAAATAATCCAGTTGTTTTTGAAGGGGTTGAACCCTGAATTGTAGGCGTTGTTAGTTAACATGAGTTCATCAGGAATGAGTTTTAATGAAGTCACTGATTTTGTGAAGAAGGTAGAGGGTGTAAGATGAGATAGGCAGACCAAAGCTTTGGCTAAGAAGCCCAAGAGTACAGGTATTTGCAGAGATCCTATTCTAAAAGTCCAGGCAGTTAGGTAATTGCAGATCGTCCTATTCATTTGGCAATGCCCACTTCTACTGGCAGTGTTTCAGGTACTGCACAACAGCATCCGGCCTAGAAGGGTCAAGGAGCATATTTTCCAAGTAGCAGGCCGTCCTTTGATCTCAAGTGTTTTAATTGTGGTGATCTGGGGCACATAAGAGGGGAGTGTCCTCACGCCTGTGGGACAGATTCAACATCCCAGCAGGCCATAACAGTGGTACCCACATGCAGAGGTGGAAGCAGTGGAGGACGTTCATACGGTGGGTAAGAAGAAAATATACAAAGCTATAGAGACCGAGGTAATGGCTATTGAGGTTGAGTAGCAGCACAACCAGTTAAGGAGGTGGCCCGTTAGGATGACAAGGCTCAGCCTATGCCTTTCCCGGCAAGACCGAGGCTGAGGCATATGATGCAGTGATCACAAGTACTATTCTTATCTATGACCGGATGACAATAATTTTATTTGATCCGGTGTTTACTTATTCATATATTTCAGTGAAATATGTCTTGGGTTTTGATGCACTATGTGATATACTTGATACCCCCATCCATGGTTCTACCCCTATTTGAGAGTCTATCATAGTCACCCATTCTTATCGTGCTTGTTTTGGAATTCCTGACTTTAATTAACTTGGTGATTTTATATATGACCGATTTTGATGTGATCCTATGCATGACTTGGTTGTCCTCTTATTATGTCATACTTAACAAGACCGTGGCTCTAGAAATCCAGGAGAGGGAAAGGTTAGAGTGGAAAGGGGTATACAAGCCTAAGCTGGCTAAGGTTATATCCTTTATCTATGCAAGATAATGGGTGGGGCGGGGTTGTTTGGCTTATTTAGCCCATGTTTGGAATGTAGATGTGGAGTCTCTATCCATTGAGTCTATTCTAGTAGTGTGTGAGTGTCCAGAAGTGTTTCCTACAGACTTATCTGGTATGCCTCCCGATAGAGATATAGATTTCTGCATTGACTTGGAGTTGGACACTCGCCTAATTTCTATTCCTTCCAACTATATCGCCTCAACTAAGTTTAGAGAGCTTAAGGCTCAAATCCAAGAACTCCTGGATAAGGGATTAATTCGTCCCAGTGCTTCTTCGTGGGGTGCTCCAGTGTTATTGGTTAAGAAAAAGGATGGTAGCATAAGAATATATATAGATTATCGACAACTGAATAAAGTCACTATTCGGAATAAGTACCCATTGCTATGTAGTGATAAACCTTTTGATCAGTTACAAGGTGTATCTATCTTTTCAAAAATTGATCTCAGGTTTGGGTATCATCAATTGAAGATTAGGCCTAAGAATGTGCCCAAAGAAACTTTTAGAACTAGATATGAGCACTATGATTTTTTGGTGATATTTTTTGGGCTGACCAATGCACATACAACCTTCATGAGTTTGATGAATGGGGTTTTCAAGCCATTCCTAGATTCATTCATAATTGTGTTTATAAATGATATTTTGGTGTATTCGAATAGTGAACAGGAACATGTAGACCATCTCCGTATTGTTCTAGGTGTTCTGAGAAAGAAGAAGTTGTATGCAAAATTCTCTAAGTGTGAATTCTGGGTTCCTTCAGTTGCCTTTTTGGGTCATGTTCTTTCAAAAGAAAGGGTAATGGTGGATCCACAAAAGATTGAAGCAGTTAAGAACTGGGTTCGGCCTAGCTCTGTGACTGAGGTTAGGAGTTTTATGGGACTCGCTAGTTGTTCCCCTCCCAAGGGCAGGTTATAAGGAAATTTGCTTCTATCGCTACTCATTTCACTAGGTTGACTCAAAATGAGGTACCATTCGAGTGAACTGACAAATGTGAAAGAGAATCCAAAAGCTTAAGACTCTTCTACCTACAACACCTATCTTGACCCTGCCGATTGAATTTAAAGACTTTATTATTTATTGCGATGCTTCACATTCACGTTTGGATGTTGTTTTGATGCCAAATAAGAATGTTATAGCCTATGCTTTGCGGCAGTTAAAGGGGAATAAGAGAAACTACCATACTCATGACTTGGAGTAGGCAGCAGTAATGTTTGCCCTAAAAATCTAGAGACATTACCTTTATGGTGTTAAGTATGAGATGTTTACTGACCACCGAAGTTTGCACCATGTGTTTACCTAGAGAGACTTGAATTCGAGACAACAGAGGTGGATGGAGTTTCTTAAGGACTATGATGTCTCCATCTGTATCATCCAGGTAAGGCTAATGTGGTAGCAGATGCATTATGCCAAAAACCAGTTAGCATGGGAAGTCTAGCCTATTTGGGAGCCTGCAAATGGCCCTCTGCTAGAGAGATTCAGTCCTTGGAGGCCAAATTCATGAGACTAGGCATCTTAGAGAAGGGTGGGGTGATGACCAATATTGATCTAAGACCTACTTTTATAGAAGATATTAAGTCTAAACAGTTTGAGGATGTAAACTTGAATTAGATTAGAGAAAAAGTTTTGATGGGCAAGGCCCAAGATACAGTCTTTGATGCGGGTGGAGTGCTCAAATTTAGGGGAAGAATTCGTGTTCCCCGGTTAGATGGAATAATTCAGAAGGTTTTGTCCTAATCCCATGGTTCATGATACTCTATCTATATTGGACTGACTAAGATGTATCAAGACTTTAAGACTCTATGTTGGTGGCCAGATATGAAGAAGGGCATTGCAGAATATGTAGCTAAGTGCCAGAATTGCCAATAGGTGAAATATGATAACCAAAGACCTGAAGGTTTGCTTCAAAGATTGGCCATTCCTAAATGGAAGTAGGAAAGGATAGCCATGAACTTCGTGGTGGGACTTCCTAATACCTTGGGGAAATATAATTCCATTTGGGTGGTGGTTGACAGGTTGACCAAGTCAGAACACTTCATTCTGATAAGAGTGGACTACAATGCACAACAATTGGCAAAAATTTATGTGAAGGAGATAGTAAGGCTACACAGGTGCCCATTTATATTATTTCAGACCATGGTAAACAGCTCACCTCTAAGTTTTGGGGAAAGTTACATGAGGAGTTGGGCACTCAACTCACTTTCAGCACAACCTTTCATCCACAGACAGATGTTAGAAGATATGTTAAGAGCATGTGTGATTGACTTTGAGGGGCACTGGAACAAGTTCTTACCCTTGTGTGAGTTCTCCTACAACAATAGTTACCACTCTAGCATTAAGATGACATCATTTGAAGTAGTTTATGGAAGGGGATGCAGGTTTCCATAGGATGGTTTGAGGCTAGAAAAGTGGAGCCATTAGGGGTAGACTCAGTGAAGGATGCTCGGGATAAGGTAAGGATCATCCAAACTAAGCGTCTAGCAGCTCAGAGTTGTCAAAAAGAGTATGCTGACCACAAGTAAGGGATATGATGTTCTAGGCTGGCGAGCAAGTGCTTTTAAAAGTTTCACTCATTACGGGGTAATGAGGTTTGGTAAAAAGGGCAAGCTTAGTGCTTACTATATTTTCCCTTTCGAGATTCTTAACTGTGTAGGGATAGTGGCTTACAGATTGGCCTTGCCACCTAACTTGTCTAGGTACATCTAATTTTCCATATGTCCATGTTAAATAATTTCAATGGAGATGGAGATTACATCATTAAATGGGTCTCAGTTTTTTTAGACAAGGACCTTCAGTACGAGGAAGAGCCAGTTGTAATCTTAGATCGTGAAGTCCAGAAGTTGAGGACCAAGGAAATTAAGTCTGTGAAAGTCCAATGGAAGCATCATCCGATAGAGGAAGCTACTTGGGAGACTGAAAAGGACACGCAAGACAAGTATCCCCAACTATTCATTGAATCAGGTAGTACTTTATCTCTGCTTTAGACCTATTTTTCCTAGTTGGTCACTCGGGGACGAGTGATGGGTAAATTGATATCTATTGTAATGACTTGTCTTGTACTTAGGGATATGCCAATGAGGAAGGAATCTATAAGTCCCCAAAAGTTGGAAATATGGAAAATAAGGAACAAAAGATAAAATTCCAGAAAGTGTAGCTATTTGGCACTAGGTGATGACCACGAAGGACATCACGAGCCATATTGAGCACCACAGTCCGTGGTGTGCCACTGTGGTGGGGTTTCATAAACATGAACCCTATAGGGAAGGGTCCATGACAGGGACCGCAGGCCATGGTGAGCACCACGAGCTGTGGTGTCCTCCATGGTAGCCCCTCCCCTAAGACCCTCAGAATTATTACCAAGGCAGGAACCATACTTGACCATCACAAGTCGTATTACTTTCACAGACCATGGTGGGATTTGTAATGGTTACCCCTGCAGACCCTCCTATCAAGATCCTCACCCGACCTCTATCATGGGTTGTGGTGATCTTCTCAGATCATCATAGTCTCTATGAAGAAGGTCCTGAAGATTTACCGTTTTATCAATATCCAAGGCATTTACCACGGACACTACCACTGGCCGTGGTGAGGTTCACGGACCATGGTGGGTCCTTCGTGGAGCCCTAGTTCTCAGTTTTAATGAGGGTTATTTTAGTCTTTTCGCTGTATCTCATTAATGAATGTGGATGGTTTTAGAGACTAAATTCCTATCTATTAACTACCCTAAATTCTTCGAACCCTATCATTCTTTTCATAATTCTAGTATCACAAAATATTCTTTCCGAGGTTTTCTCTCTAGAGTCTTCTTCTTCCTTAAGAAATTCAAGGGATTTCTTCAAGGTTAAGCTTCTTTTAAATTTAGGGCTCATCAAGGTCAAGGTAAGTGGGATGTGGGATTCTTCCATAGGTACCTTTCACCCATGGAATCCCAAAGATTTCTTCTTAATTTCTATTGTGATTTCTTCAATTAAAAGCCCTAATTTCATGATTTGCATTGTGTCTTCTCAATTATGATATTCTTCAATGTTATTATCCTAATTATGTATAATTCACATAATATTTCATGATTTCAAGTTGAATTTCAATGACCCAAGATATATGCTAGTTTCAAGTATGATTTATAACATATGATCATGATTTTCAAGTTATATTCTATGAGAGCTTTATGCTATGAATTACAGATGCTTTATGCAAAGAAGTTCATTAATGATGATCCTATGATGCTTTAAGAAAAGTTAATGATAGGTAAATTTGAGTCCCTAAAGATGTTATGATCAAATATATGTAATGATGGAATACCTACACCCACATTGTATGAGTTATATAATAGATGAGCTAATCCTATGCTTTTACTATGATGCTAGATGAGATATTCTTATGATGTTTTATAAAGATGAATTGATATTAGTTATTATCTTTCCCTATGATGTTACGATCATGTTTTGTGAGTTTCATTGGAATATTGACTAAGCACTGAGAGGACTTTAACGTGGGGTTAGGCCTTGTAACACAGTTAGTTATCCAAGAAAATCCTAGTAGCAACCTTAATTCCCAAACTACGTTGCCCACATATGTTTACACATGCTAATATGGCAAAGCTAGTGGATCCACATAGCAAAGTTAAAAAAGTTACTTAATGGAGTATGCCCTGGCAAGGTAGCCTCTCCTGTCTCGATGTAAGAGTCATCAGATTCCATGTATTAGGTCAGATGGTATTATATGTCGGTTAAAGGTCCTATTCCATGCAGTTTTAGTTGAGTTATGAGTTCTTATAATGATTATGAGATTCTTTTGATGCATTGACCAAAGAAATAAATGTTTAAATATTTTCATGACGTTATTCATTTTTTAAAGATATTGGTTTTGCATTCCATGATTTAGATTGATTATGTCCAATGTTTATTGTTCATGCGTCTTCTCACATACTTAGTTCATTCCATGTACTAACATATTCTTTTTGCCTACATTATATCATAATATAGGTACCGAAGATCATATTCATGCTCCACCCGCTCATGGCTAGTGTTTACTATTAGATTCTTGTTGGTGAGTCCTCATAGTTCAAAGACATGACATTTATTTCAAATTTGACAGTTGTACTTCATTACTCCTATTTTTTCTATTGGGTGAGCTGTGAGATTGTCTTAAGCCCCCATGTAGTATTAGATGCATGTTAGATAGGAAAGAGTCTATGTTGTCATTTTTCTCCTTTTGTAATGTACATTTTATTTGAGATTATGCTTTCGTATCATTAATTCTTGTTTACTTATTTCATGTACCTTATGTATGCTCACGAATGTTATGCTAAGAGTCTTGGTTAGAGTCCTTTGTGATTCTAATCGTCGTATTACAACTAGGCCTTAGGTCAGGTCGTGACAAACTTGATATCAGAGCAAAAGATTCAAGTGTCTTAGGGAGTTTAACATGCCACGTCAAGTAGAGTCTTGTTCATTGGTGTGAAGCGCGCCATACCTATCAATAGAAGGCTATAAGGCATCTTAGTAAAACGTTCACTTCTTTCATGATCTTATTGTGGTATAGAGTTGAACTCTAAGGTTTCCTTCTCTAACGCTTTCTTTTTGCAATTTCAAAATCATGCCTCCACGATGATATCCCATTCGAAGAAATGTTATTGATGAGGAGAAATACACTCCAAATGACCCTATGAATGATCAAGTCTCTAATGTGGAGTTTCTCGAGTGACTTTTTAGATGTTAGCCCAAGTTGTGACTACTCAAGTGAATCAAGGGGTGGTAATTCCTCAAAATGTGATTACTCTGGCTTCAAGAGTGAGAGACTTCATGAGGATGAGCCCTCTCGAGTTTCATTGGTTTAAGATTTATGAGGAACCCTAAGATTTTGTGGATGAGTTGTAGAAGATAGGGGATATCATGGAAGTGTCTATGAAGGAGAATGCGGATTGTAACACCCCTCAAAATTTTTCCTAAGATTCGGGCCTTCTTTATATACGTGTGGGGGCCATCGTATTTATTTCGAAGTATGTGCTTGAGTTAAGATGAGTCCCTGATAAATTTAAGAGCGTTGGAGGTGATGTGGGGTCATTGAGGACCCCTAGGACCGAGCTAAGTCCAAAAGATCCGTCGTGGCTAAGTTTAGGATGAGTTTATATAAGGGTCAACTTTCAACGACCCTATCTTTTGAAAGTCGTCAATATGGGTGGCCCACGACCTATCAAATTAAAGGTCATCGAGTCTTCTTTCCAACGCCACCAAGAACGTAAATTTTGGAGTTCGGAGTCAAAAGATATGACGATTCGAAGACGAACTAGCACGACAGGAAGTCCATTTTTAGCCTGGGTTGCAACTACTGGGGAAATGGTCTTGGCGCTGTAAGGGCGCGATGCGCCACTATCGCGCCAGAAACATGCCTCAGTAGTTTGGTCCCTGGCGTGATGCGCCACTAAAAGTTGTGCAGGTTTTAGGCGTAATTGGCCTTGGCGCTGTAAGGGTGTGACGCGCCACTACCGCGCCAAGGGCGTTTTGGCCTAATTTTCAGAATTTGGAGGAAGGGCAATTTGGGAAATTTCCCAAATTATATATACACAAGCCTTGTGTATTTTGGGGTCATTTCTTCAGCCCCCACTCTCTCTCTCTAAAAGCCCTAGCTCCTCTCTCTTCTCTTCTTCTCCATTTCCAACCAAAAAGGAGTCCAAGAGCTTCAAGACCTCAAGCTTCCATTGAAGACCCAACCACAAGGTTTTCTTCAAGTCTTCACTAAGGTATGTAAGGCTATGCAAAACATGGGCTAAGTCCACCCATGTGCTCTATTCTTGTTTTAAGGTTAGATGTCCATAAAAATGGAGTTTCTTGATATGGTCTAAGTATAATGAGTTTTATCCCCTATTTATTTGATTCTATATGCATTGATGTTGTTGAGCTAAGAGGTTCCTAAAATGAGCCCTTATGTGAGTATGAGATGATGAAGAAATGAGTTGCTAAATATATTTTATTGGTCTTCTTAATTATGTAGACTTGATAAAGTATACTATATTCTTAAACATGTTGCTTATTATAAAAATGTCGATTTGAAGTCATGATGATGTGATGAGTCACAAGGATTTTCTCAAATGGATGGAGGTAATGATTGATTATATCTAGATGATGTTATATATGTGCATTTAAAACTTCCTTGAAGATATGATTGATATTGAGCATTGAGATTGAGATTTGATTGTGATAGAGTTGATGAGTTGACAAGGTTGTCATGAGACTTGTTGATATGAGCTGATTGAGTTGATTTGATGGAGTTTTATGAGCATTGAGTCTTGGGAGGAGTATCGAGCACCGAATTGGGCAAGAGTATAGTCCATACTCGAACCCAATACCTGTGTTGCCAAACATAGGTGGGATTGAACCGTTAAAGTCGGATGCTTCCTCGAGAGCTTTTGTCCTGACATTATAGGACCTGGTTGGATTGGATCCATGAGTGTTCGTCGTTCATGCCCTGGCAAGGTATGAACGGGCATGGCAACGACGTCGTTTCGTTGTACCTTCACTGGCTCATAAGTATTGGTTGTCGGTTAAGAGAAACTCCCAAATAGGTTTTGATAGAAATCTGAGTCAGATTGAGTTGAATTGTATATGATTGGTCCAGTCTAAATCATATCCTTGTTTGGACTTAGGACATTTGATTGAGTTGTCACTCCTTTTGAGTTGAGCTCCCGAGTTGATTTATTCTTCCTTGATGTTCGTTGTATTCGGCCATTTTACATACTCGTACATTCTATGTACTAATGCCATTTGGCCAGCATCGTTTCATGATGCAGAGACAGGTACTAGAGATCATCAACTGGCGCTCCGTTGAAGATCCACATACACTTCCAGCCAGTCGGTGAGTCCTCCTAGTTTCCGGAGGATATTGGGCCTTCTTGTACAGTTTTGATTGTCTTTTCTTTATTTAGATTGTCGGTAGCAATGGGCTTGTCATTGACACCTTTTAGAATTGAATAGAGGCTTCATAGACTGGAGTGTGGGGAGGTCGAGCGGTCATCTTGAGGAGTCCTATTTTGATTATCTTCTTTGATTTGTAAATGTTTGGCCTTCGGCCCTTATGTTATGAGAAAGATTTCTTTAATTGAGTTTCTGCTAAGAGAATATGCTTAAATGAATGAGTGACTGTATCAGGTGGTTCGCTCGGAGGTCAGAAATGGACTTCGGGTGCCGGTTACGTCTAGGGTACCCTCCCGAAGCGTGACAAACATGGTATCAGAGCATAGAGTTCAAGTGTCCTAGGGAGTCTATGAAGCCATGTCTAGTAGAGTCTTGCTTATGGGTGTGTTGTGCACCACACTTATAAGCAGGAGGCTATAAGACATTAGGAATTGTTTCACTTCTTTCATACTCTGAATTCGTGCGATGGAGTTAAACTCCATAAAACTTCCTTTCTAATTCGTGCATTTATACGTTACAGATAATGCCTCCAAAATGTACCGCTAGCCAGAGGAATGTTGATAATGCGGGGATGCCACAGTCAGAGGCACGCCCAGCAAGGGCTAGAGGCCGACCCGCGAGGTATGCGGAGGCACCTCAAGTGCCATCTACCCCACCTGCACCCACATCAGAGGCTGAATTTCGAGGGGCAATTGCAATGCTCACGCAACTAATGGCTGCCCGAAATGGTAACCAGAGTTCGCCGACTCTCAGCTCTAGTTCCCAGGAGCCATCTGCTGCCACTAGAATTAGAGACTTTCTGAGGATGAATCCGCCGGCATTCATGGGTTCTAAGGTTGATGAAGATCCCCAAAGCTTTATTGACGAAATATGGAAGATTCTGAAAGCTATGCATGCTACAAAAATTGAGGGGGTCGAATTGGTGTCTTATCAGCTCAAAGATGTGGCAAACATTTGGTATAACCAATGGGAATAAGGTAGGGGTGAAGATGTTGAACCTTCTAGGTGGGATGAATTTAAGGGAGCTTTTCTTGACCACTACTTTCCCCGAGAATTGAGAGAAGCAAAGGTGGAGGAATTTGTTAATCTAAACCAGGAAGGTATGTCGGTTAGGGAGTATGGCCTGAAGTTCATCCAGCTGTCCAAATATGCTCCAGAAATGATTCCTGATGTGAGGTCAAGGATGAGGAAATTCGTATCCGGATTAGGGAGGCATGTGAAGAAAGAGTGCAAGGTAGCATTGTTGATCTCGGATATGGATCTTTCCAGATTAATGGTATATGCTCAACAGGTAGAGGAAGAGAAAAGAAAGGACAGAGAAGAGCACCTGAGCAAAAAGGGAAGATCAGCTGGGCATGGGAATGAGCAGAGGCAAAGCAAGGGCGACAGGTCCTTCTTCCAAAAGAGGCCTTCCACCTATGCCTCATCTACCGCCAGCGCACCGATGCCGCAGGATAGGTATGATCGGCAGGGATAAAGTCGCCAGAATTTCAGACCCCAGGTTTCTCAATCCATGGCCAGTGTAAGTCAAGGTTCGAAGGGAAAGCCACCATGCAGCAAGTGTGGTAGACTCCATCTGGGAGAATGCAGAGCAGGAAGGGTTGGTTGCTATAAATGCTGCCAAATGGGCCATCTTTTGAGGGAATGCCCAACATGGGGGAACAGGGCCCAGTCCTCTGCCACTGCACCACCAGCTAGAGGTAATTAGAGGGGCGCTACTCCAGGTATAAGTGGAGGTACAAACCGCCTATATGCCATAGGTAGTCGCCAAGATCAGGAGAACTCTCCAAACGTCGTGACGGGTATGATTCGAGTCTCTTCTTTTGATTGTTATGTATTAATGGACCCAGGTGCCACCCTATCTTTTGTGACTCCTTATGTGGCTAGTAAATTCAATAAAATTCCTGAACGTCTTCTTAAGCCTTTTAGTGTGGCCACTCCTGTCGATGATTCTGTCTTAGCTCAGAGAGTTTATAAAGATTGCACTGTGTCCATTTATCAAAGGGATACCTTGGTTGACTTGGTTGAGTTAGACATGGTTGATTTCGACGTGATCCTTGGCATGGACTGGCTTTATGTCTGTTATGCCTCTATTGATTGTAGGACTCAAATTGTCACATTCAAATTCCCGAATGAGGCTGTCATAGAGTGGAAGGGTAGTCCTATTGCGCCTAAGGGTAAGTTTATTTCATACCTTAGGTCCAAGAAGCTAATCTCAAAAGGGTGTGTTTATCACATTGTCCGAGTGAAAGATAACAGCATTGAGTCTCCATCCCTTGAGTTGGTGCCGATTGTCAATGAGTTTCCGGATGTCTTTCCTGAAGATCTGCCTGGAGTCCCTCCTGACAGGGAGATCGACTTCGGGATTGATGTCCTTCCTGATACCCAACCTATCTTAATTCCTCCACATAGAATGGCTCTGGCTGAGTTAAAGGAGTTGAAGGAGCAGCTGAAAGACTTGTTAGATAAGGGATTCATTAGGCCGAGTGTCTCACCATGGGGTGCTCCAGTCCTATTTGTGCGGAAAAAGGATGGGTCCCTTAGAATGTGCATCGACTACAGGCAGCTGAATAAAGTTACTGTACAGAACAAATACCCTCTCCCCAGAATAGATGATTTATTCGACCAACTTCAAGGTGCCGCTTGTTTCTCAAAGATAGACTTGAGATCCGGCTACCATCAGTTGAAGATGAGAGAGTGTGATATTTTGAAGACTGCTTTTCGGACTCGTTATGGCCACTTTGAATTTTTGGTCATGTCCTTTGGGTTGACTAATGCCCCTACTGCTTTTATGGATCTCATGAACCGAGTATTCAAACCGTATCTTGATATGTTTGTGATTGTATTTATAGATGATATTCTGGTTTACTCCAAGAATGAAGAGGAACACGTCTATCATCTTAGAGTTGTTCTACAAACTTTGAGGGACCGGGTATTGTATGCAAAGTTCTCTAAATGCGAATTTTGGCTTGCATCAGTGGCCCTCTTAGGCCATATTATATCTGGAGATGGTATTCAGGTTGACGCTCAGAAAATTGAGGCTGTGAAGAATTGGCCTAGGCCCACATCCCCGATAGAGATAAGGATCTTCCTGGGTTTGGCCAGGTACTATCGAAGGTTTGTAGAGGGATTCTCGTCCATATCATCACCATTGACTAAGCTGACCCAAAAGAAGGCTAAGTTCTAATGGTCAGATGCTTGTGAGGAGAGTTTCCAGAAATTGAAAACCAAGCTAACCACTGCTCCTGTTCTAACCTTGCCTGATGGAACAGAGGGTTTTGTGATTTATTGTGATGCCTCCAGAATTGGTTTGGGTTGTGTGTTGATGCAAAGGGGGAAGGTGATAGCCTATGCTTCAAGACAGCTTAAGCTTCATGAGAGTAATTACCCAACTCATGACCTTGAGCTGGCAGCTATAGTGTTTGCGCTTAAAATCTGGCGCCACTACCTGTATGGAGTGCATATCGATGTATTCACCGATCATAAAAGTTTGCAATACGTCTTTAGCCAGAGGGAACTCAACCTGAGGCAAATGAGATGGCTTGAGCTACTCAAGGACTATGATATGAGCATCCTCTACCATCCAGGTAAAGCTAATGTTGTTGCTGATGCTCTTAGCAGGTTGTCTATGGGTAGCACTTCCCACGCGGAGGAAGGAAGGAGGGAATTGGCGAGGGAGGTACACAGATTAGCCCGATTGGGAGTTCATCTGGAGGAGAATAATGAAGGCGGAGTTACAGTTCAAGATGGGTCTACGTCCTCACTTGTGGCAAAGGTGAAGGAGAAGCAAGACCAAGATCCCGTCCTTCTCCAATTGAAGGGAATTGTGCACAAATAAGAGGTTATGGTTTTCACCCAAGGGGGAGATGGTGTATTGCGGTACCAAAATAGATTGTGTGTGCCGGATATCGATGATGTTCGAAAGAGGATTATGGCCGAAGCGCATAGTTCTAGATATGCTATTCATCCGGGTTCCACAAAAATGTACCATGATTTGAGGGAAATCTATTGGTGGAGTGGGATGAAGAGAGATATTGCGGAATTCATTTCCAAATGCTCGAATTGTCAACAAGTGAAGGTTGAGCATCAAAGACCATGTGGTCTAGCCCAAAGCATAGAAATTCTAGAATGGAAATAGGAGATGATCAATATGGACTTTATTACAGGCTTGCCGAAGTCCCGAAAGCAACATGATTCCATTTGGGTGATTGTGGATAGAATGACGAAATCAGCTCACTTTTTGGCGGTTAAGACTACTGACACCACAGAAGATTATGCGAAGTTGTATATACAGGAGATCATCAGATTACATGGGGTCCCTTTGTCTATCATCTCAAATAGAGGAGCTCAATTCACTTCCCAATTTTGGAAATCCTTTCAGAAGGGATTAGGTTCGAGGGTGAACTTGAGTACAACCTTCCATCCCCATACAGATGGCCAAGCAGAGCGCACAATTCAGACATTGGAAGATATGTTGAGGGCGTGTGTGTTTGACTTCAAGGGAAATTGGGATGATCACTTGCCTCTCATAGAGTTTGCATATAACAATAGCTATCAGGCAAGCATTCAAATGGATCCTTATGAAGCCTTGTATGGAAGGAGGTGTAGATTGCCCATTGGGTTGTTTGAAGTTGGTGAAGCCAAGTTGATTGGGCCTGACCTCGTTCATCAAGCCATGGAGAAGGTACGACTTATCCGAGAGAGGCTAAAGACAGCCCAAAGTCGCCAAAACTCTTACACCGATGTGAGGAGGAGAGACTTAGAGTTTGAGGTGGATAATTGGGTGTATTTGAAGGTGTCACCCATGAAGGGGGTCATAAGGTTTGGAAAGAAGGGGAAACTTAGTCCCCGATACATTGGTCCGTACCAAATCTCGAGGCGGATCGGGAGTGTTGCTTATGAGTTGGACTTACCCTCAGATCTAGCTTCTATTCATCCGGTATTCCACGTTTCTATGTTGAAAAAGTGCTTGGGCGATCCCTCATTGGTAGTCCCCATTGACAACATTGGAATTAAGGATAGCCTGTCTTATGAAGAGGTCCAGTCCAAATTCTTGATCGCCAAATTCGCAAATTGAGGAACAAGGAAGTTGCCTCAGTAAAAGTTTTGTGGAGGAATCAACTTGTTGAGGAAGCCACGTGGGAAGCGGCGGAAGCCATGAGATCTAAATATCCACATCTATTTGTGCCTACCGAGGAGAATATCGAAGGTAATGACCATTTCCTTGACTCGAATTCATTTGTGCCTTTTTGGGTTTTGATTGATTGAATGACTGAGTTTTGATTGTGATTTGTACCCCGAGTCCATTCTTGGTTGCTCGTCATTCGAGGACGAATGATCCCAAGGGGGAGATAATGTAACACCCCTCAAAATTTTTCCTAAGATTCGGGCCTTCTTTGTATACGTGTGGGGCCCATCGTATTTATTTCAAAGTATGTGCTTGAGTTGAGATGAGTCCTTGATAAATTTAAGAGCGTTGGAGGTGATGTGGGGTCATTGAGGATCCCTAGGACCGAGCTAATTCCAAAAGATCCGTCGTGGCTAAGTTTAGGACGAGTTTATATAAGGGTCGACTTTCAACGACCCTATCTTTTGAAAGACGTCAATATGGGTGGCCCACGACCTATCAAATTAAAGGTCATCGAGTCTTCTTTCCAATGCCACCAAGAACGTAAATTTTAGTGTTCGAAGTCAAAAGATATGACGATCCGAAGATGAACTAGCATGACAGGAAGTCCATTTTTGGCCTGGGTTGCAACTACTAGGGAAATGGTCTTGGCGCTGTAAGGGCGCGACGCGCCACTATCGCGCCAGAAACATGCCTCAGTAGTTTGGTCCTTGGCGCGATGCGCCACTAAAAGTTGTGCAGGGTTTTTCAGGCCAAATTCCCAGAATTCAGAATAATGGGCTTGGCGCTGTAAGGGCGTGACGCGCTACTATCGCGCCAGAAATATGCCTCAGTAGTTTGGTCCCTGGTGCAATGCGCCACTAAAAGTTGTGCAGGTTTTAGGCGTAATTGGCCTTGGCGCTGTAAGGGCGCGACGCGCCACTATCGCGCCAATGGCGTTTTGGCCTAATTTTCAGAATTTGGAGGAAGGGCAATTTGGGAAATTTCCCAAATTATATATACACAAGCCTTGTGTATTTTGGGGTCATTTCTTCAGCCCCCACTCTCTCTCTAAAAGCCCTAGCTCCACTTTCTTCTCTTCTTCTCCATTTCCAACCAAAAAGGAGTCTAAGAGCTTCAAGACCTCAAGCTTCCATTGAAGACCCAACCACAAGGTTTTCTTCAAGTCTTCACTAAGGTATGTAAGGCTATCCAAAACATGGGCTAAGTCCACCGATGTGCTCTATTCTTGTTTTGAGGTTAGATGTCCATGAAAATGGAGTTTCTTGATATGGTCTAAGTTTAATGAGTTTTGTCCCCTATTTATTTGATTCTATATGCATTAATATTGTTGAGCTAAGAGGTTCCTAAAATGAGCCCTTATGTGAGTATGAGATGATGAAGAAATGAGTTGCTAAATATGTTTTATTGGTCTTCTTAATTATGTAGACTTGATAAAGTATACTATTTTCTTAAACATGTTGCTTATTATAAAAATGTCGATTTGAAGTATTGAGGATGTGATGAGTCACAAGGATTTTCTCAAATGGATGGAGGTAATGATTGATTATATCTAGATGATGTTATATATGTGCATTTAAAACTTCCTTGAAGATATGATTGAGATTGAGCATTGAGATTGAGATTTGATTGTGATAGAGTTGATGAGTTGATAAGGTTGTCATGAGACTTGTTGATATGAGCTGATTGAGTTGATTTGATGGAGTTTTATGAGCATTGAGTCTTGGGAGGAGTATCGAGCACCGAATTGGGCAAGAGTATAGTCCATACTCGAACCCAATACCTGTGTTGCCAAACATAGGTGGGATTGAACCGTTAAAGTCGGATGCTTCCTCGAGAGCTTTTGTCCTGACATTATAGGACCTGGTTGGATTGGATCCATGAGTGTTCGTCGTTCATGCCCTGGCAAGGTATGAACGGGCATGGCAACGACGTCGTTTCGTTGTACCTTCACTGGCTCATAAGTATTGGTTGTCGGTTAAGAGAAACTCCCAAATAGGTTTTGATAGAAATCTGAGTCAGATTGAGTTGAATTGTATATGATTGGTCCAGTCTAAATCATATCCTTATTTGGACTTAGGACATTTGATTGAGTTGTCACTCCTTTTGAGTTGAGCTCCCGAGTTGATTTATTCTTCCTTGATGTTCGTTGTATTCGGCCATTTTACATACTCGTACATTCCATGTATTGACGCCATTTGGCCTGCATTGTTTCATGATGCAGAGACAGGTACTAGAGATCATCAACTGGCGCTCCGTTGAAGATCCACATACACTTCCAGCCAGTCGGTGAGTCCTCCTAGTTTCCGGAGGATATTGGGCCTTCTTGTACAGTTTTGATTGTCTTTTCTTTATTTAGATTGTCGGTAGCAATGGGCTTGTCATTGACACCTTTTAGAATTGAATAGAGGCTTCATAGACTGGAGTGTGGGGAGGTCGAGCGGTCATCTTGAGGAGTCCTATTTTGATTATCTTCTTTGATTTGTAAATGTTTGGCCTTCGGCCCTTATGTTATGAGAAGGATTTCTTTAATTGAGTTTCCGCTAAGAGAATATGCTTGAATGAATGAGTGACTGTATCAGGTGGTTCGCTCGGAGGTCAGAAATGGCCTTCGGGTGTCGGTTACGTCTAGGGTACCCTCCCGGGGCGTGACACCTATCAACTCAAGGGTGTCTCCCAAGTTTGGTACTATCAAGAGAGAAAGGAAAGAGTAGAAAAGGTCATATAGGTTGGGAAGATTTCAAATTTGTTTTTCTTGATCACTTCTTTCCACTCGAGTTAAGGGAGGCAAAGATGTTGGAATTTATCAACCTCAAGCAAGGAAATATGAGTGTGAGGGAATATGCCTTCAAGTTCAAAAAGTTGTCTAAGTATACTCCATCCTTGGTAGTCGACTCTCGTACTCGAATGAGCAAGTTTATTTTGGGCGTGTCGGACTTGGTTATGAAAAAGTACCAAATCACCATGCTTATCAAAGATATGGACGTATCGAGGCTCATGACTTATGTTGTAATGACCCTCAAGGTCTTTTTTGGAATTTTTTGTAAAATGACCATTTTGCCCCTTCCTTTAGTTGCTCCGAGTCATTGTTGATTGGTACCGGGTATTAATTTTTAAAAAATCCTATGAAAAGTTAAGTCTTTAGAAATTTTGAGTTTTTATAAGCTTTAAGTACTAGAAAGTGGTATTTGGGGTCAACTAGAGCTATGAGTCTCGAAATGGAATTCCGTCGATTCCAGCAGCTCCAAAATATCGAAATTAGCCTAGGAGAGTTTACATATTCAGTTTTGAAGTTGTAACGAAGATTTGAGAAACTTTAAACCAAGGTTTGACTTTGGTTAACTTTTGGAGTTCCGATGCTCGGAATGGAATTCCGACGACTATGTTGGATTCTGGAGATGGTTTTTGGTCTAGAAGAAGTGTTGGTTACCCGAGTCTGTTTTGGTATTTTGAAGGCCTAAGTTGGTTTTGTTGTGACTTTTCGAGTTTTGGGTCAATGAGATCTCGAATTCATACTCTGATGGTTCCATTAGCTTTGGAATGACCAAATGTTGGAATGACTATCGAGGCAATCGATACGAGTTTGGGGTCATTTGGCTTTTTTGACTTTGAAACTTAGCCTATGGTTGACTTTGTTCAACATTCTTGGAAAGCACACTCGAATGAAAATTCTAACACCGCGGTTAGTTTTGGAATGTTGATTTTGGTCTAGGACGATCCTTCGTTCTTTTTTCGAGGCTTCCGGACTAATATCGAGGCCCGTTGTGGAATGAGGCTTAAAATAACTTTTTGTTGTGGGACCCATTTTTTATTAAAATGATCTCGTATGGAAATTCTGAATTCACCATTGAGTCCAGAACGTTGAATTTAGTGGGGTAGCTTATCTGTTTTATTTTTATCGGATTCCGAACGAATCTCGAGTACACCGTCTGAGATTTTGATTATTTTTTTTCCAAAAAACTAAAGCAGTGCAGCAGCCAACAACCCTTTTATTTTTATTTTTTTTGGGTTTTTTTCTCCAACTTTAAAACCCCATAACTTGAGCATTAGGGCTCCAAATTGGGTAATTCAAAAGACAAACTTGTGAGATTTTTCGTGGAGAACGCGTTGGAGAGATTAAAAATTGATTTGGAGCATTCGATTCAGTTAAAAATCATGATTTTAATTGCACCTGTGTCCATTTTTGGATTGAGTTTTTGAAGAGCCTTGAATAATTATTTCTTGACCTATATGAACCTGATTTTGGTGATTCAAGGGTCTATATTCAATAGAATTTCGTGAGGAATCTCGTGGTATTCTCAGAAATGTGAGAAGAAGCTTCGTTTGAGGTAAAAATGCATTTTTAGTTACTGATTTAGTCATTTTCGGAATGAAAGTTTGTGGAATTTTGGAAGAGTATATCTTGGTCAATATAACTCCATTTTGAGTGATTCTTAAGGCTAGATTGTGGGGTTTTCACAAGAAACGTCATGGTATAATTTGTTTTGATTGAAAGATGTTTTTGTTTTTGAGAAATCAACGTGTAAAGAGGCTGTCTTATTTGTTTTCTTAATTTGAAAATGTGGGAATTGATTGTTTTATCATCTTGTGTAATTTCCCACCCCGAATTATGTTATAAATCTAATTCCTGAGCTTGGGGTGAGCTAGATTATTAGTTCTAACCTTTAGATTCACATTCGGTAATGCTACATCTAAGAGCTTATTCTTCATGAAAATATCTGTTTAGAACCTATTTTGGAGGTCAAATCCGGAATTTCATATATGGATCCCACATTTTCCATTTTAGACTCCAAAATTGGCCCGTCTCCAAAAATTATGAAATTAGTGACTAAACGACTGTATTGACGTCGTGGTTCTGTTTTTGACATCTTGGAAACATTCCGAGGTAGTTCAGAGGGGAAAAGCTTCGGCACAGTAATTTGGAGCCATCGTGTTTAGCCTATAGGTAGGCTATGGTTTTACCTTTTTTTAGATTGAGATGGAATGTGTGAAAGCATGTTGAAATAGTTGGAATTTGGGGTGGGTTGTTTGATTGTATATTTTAGGGGTTAAAAATCATGCTTTAGGCTTGTTATCGAGTTTTTTGGATATTTAGAAGCATGTGTATGTTGTCGTTATTTGTTAGTATTATAAGAAGAGTTGAATGAGCATGTTGTTGATACTATGGGGTATGTTGGCCTTAGTATAGAATGTAAACTTGCTTTAGATATCCCAGCGTCGCTTCGGTGGACCTAGATCCTTGTAGAATGGTATAGCGGGCTAGTGCCTGTAGTTTGGCCTTAGTTAGGTGTTACCCTTGCTCTTAAAAATATCCTTATCCATAACTCGATATAATCGTGACCTTCGTGCTGCGTCGGTAACACTAGATTTTGTGATCATTGACTTTGGCTCCGGTTTTAGTTTTGGCGGCATATCGGTTAACTCATTTGGAAAAAGATTTTTGGTACTATTGTACTCTAGTTGGGAAGTAGAATGTTTGGCATCATGGGATAAATTATCTGTGAGCATGTGGGTACCAAGTCCCGACCTTCGTTTTGAATTATCGGAGAGCATCCGGGTACTCAGCCCCGGCCTCTACCGACTTGCTAGTATGACGAGCATTCGGGTACCCAGTCTAGGCCTCGATCATACCGATGTATTATGGCGAGCATCCAGATACCTAGTCCCATCCTTGATCGCACTTATGTATTATGGCAAGTATCCGGGTACCCAGTCCCGGCCTTGGCCACTTTGAACATTCGGGTGAGCATCTGGATCCCAGTCCTGGCCTCGACCCCTAAGTCACCACTAGATTGAATGACTCTTAGAGATTCTGGATTTGGAAATGATATAGTACTTCGGCTCCTAACATCGCAGATTCTTGGTTCCTAGCCTTGGTAGTTGTAGCTATTTTGTGTACTCAGCGGGCTTATAGGGGTTCGTCCGAGTTTTAATTTAACTTGCGCACGAGTGTCCCGGCTAGGCTTATGGGGGAACAGTTGGGTATAGTTAGCTGTAGTTCTCATAGGTAGTACTCTTTCCCCTTTTTGATGCTTATGTTAACTCCTATTTAGGCTATTCCTCTTTTTCATATTGTTTTAACCTTTTCTGCTCAGTTGGCCTATGATGCCAACTGGGTACCTGTTGTCTTGGTACTCATACTAGACTCTATATCTACTTTTGTGATGCAGGACCGAGCACCAGCTATTGCCGTGGATAAATTGAGCCTATTGCAGTCCTTTAGAGACTAGGGTGAGTACTTGGTGTTTTTGGATTATTCTTGTCTTCTTCAGCATGGATGACCCATCTTTTTCCTTCTAAGACTAGCCAGCTGTTATATATATTTTTGGTCCACTTTCGGGACTTGTACTCATATTTTATTTTGTAGCAGCTCTGCACTTGTGACTTCCAGGTTCTAGGAGGGATCTTTAGTTTTTTAAAACATGTTTTGGTTTACTTCCGCTTATTTATTCTGTTTACTTTTATAATTCGATACTCTTATTTAGTTTCTGCCCTCAAACCCATTACTTGAAGTTCCGAGTTGATAGGTTGGCTTACCTACTAGAGGGTTATAGTATGTGCCATCACGACTTAAGGAATTGGGTCGTGACAAGTTGGTATCAGAGCCAGGTTCATTGGTCTCACTTGTACAAAGATAACGTCTAGTAGAGTATCGCAGATGGGTGCAGATACTCTATCATTAGGAACATTCTCTATGTTGTACATAGACGTTCGTAACTTATCTTCAGGAGGCTACATGATATCATTAGGAATATTCTCTATGTTGTATCATTTCGTGCAGTATTATGTCTTATTGATTTCGTGAAATCTCATTTGTTCCACTCTTTCACAGGAATGGTTCGTATATGCGGTACCACCAGTCGTGATAATACACCAAGGCCTGGCATGCTTAGAGGTCATCCTCGTGGGATAGGTAGGAGAGTAGCACCAGCTCCCGACAAGGAGATAGAGCTAGAGCTGGTAGAGCAGTATCAGGACTCTTCTATTCCTGCTCAACCAGAGGGACCACCACCACCAGCACAGCCTCCAACTGCACCAGTTATTACCCCAGCACTATAGGCAGTGATTGTGCAGCTCCTCACGGCTATTGGGGTTGTACTACAGGCCCTGACCCCATTAGCAGGCATACCAGCATCGCGAGATCCGCCCGTTCAACCGACACCTGAGGTTCAGCGGCCTCCACCAATTATTGCACCCCCGCAAGTAATTCTAGAAGGTATGATGTCATTACAGGATCAGAAGATATTAGGGGTATTTTAAAGGTTGTCACCTTCGATATTTTCTGGAGCCATTAGCGAGGATGCCATAGAGTTCTTGACTACCTGTCAAGAGCACCTCTATTCCTTGGGTCTGGTGGATTCTAGAGATGCCGACTTCACTGCTCATCAGTTTAGAGGGGCAGCCAGACAGTGGTGGCGCTCTTATTTGCAGTCCAGACCAGTTGGGTCACCACCATTGACATGGGCCCAGTTCTCAGAGGCTTATTTGGCTTGATATATCCCTAGGAGTGTTTGGGACTGACTTCGGGATCATTTTACTTGATTGGAGCAGGGCCACATGACGATTGCAGAGTACGAGGCTAGATTTCATCAGCTTTCCCAACATGCCACTATGATTCTACCCACTGAGGCGGAGAGGGTACGATGTTTTGTACGCGGATTGAGACCTTACTTGAGGTTGGGGATTGAGCACTTTGTTTCTGCGAGCCGCTCTTTTTTGGATTTGGTGGATTATGCCCGCACGATCGAGATTATTCATCGCCAGACCTAAAGGGGCAGCGATAAGAGACCCAAACATTAAGGTAGCTATAGTGGGTCCTATTCTAGAGGCCATGACATTTATGACAAGCCTCGCCAGCGGTTCCAATAGGATAGGTACCAGCAGGGTCAGTCCAGCCGATCGATTGAGGACACCCTACCAACAGTTGAGGGTAGTAAGCCCCATTCAGGGGGTTCCACCACAGGGCAAAGCTCGAGGGGATCAGGTACGCTTTCTTCCTACCGTGGATGAGTTATCACGGGTCGCTCAGCTTCAGGATACTTTAATTATGGCTCACTGGAGCACTGGTCTAGGGAGTGTCCCGGCTGGGCTAGACCATTGGTAGTAGCACCACCTCTACCAGGAGGTATAGATCAGGGTCACTGCAGCGGCGATAGTCAACAGGGTATTCGGGGAGGTTCCAGTGGAGGCAGGTCAGGTGGTAGGGTGAATGTTCGTGGGGGAGGCCGACAGGGCCACTTCTATGTTGCTCTGGCGAGGGCAGAAGCTGAGGCATCTGATGATGTTATCACAAGTATTATCCTTATTTGTCAGCATACTGCTTCAGCTTTATTTGATCCAGGTTCCACGTATTCCTATGTGTCTATATATTTTGCTCCACATTTGGGTATTCCTTATGAGTCACTTGAGGTCCCGTTATATGTTTCGACCCCGATAGGGGATTCTCTAGTAGTGGATCAGGTTTGTGATCCTGTGCGGTGACTATTTAGGGGTGTGAGATTCGGGCAGATCTTATTTTACTTGATATGCTGGACTTTGATATTATTCTGGGCATGGATTGGCTATCTCCTCATCATGCAGTTTTGGACTATTATGCCAAGACCGTTACCTTAGCCATGCCTGGTATTCCCCCAGTCTTTTGGTAGGTATTTATGGTCGCTCACCGACTAGGATCATATCCTTTATGCGGGCCCGACAACTAGTTGCATCTAGGTGCTTGGCGTACTTAGCATATGTCCGTGATGTGTCAAGCAAGGCCCCTACTATTGATTCAGTCCCTTTAGTTAGGGAGTATACTGATGTCTTCCCCACTGACCTACCTGGTTTACCCCTAGAGAGAGATATTGACTTTGTCATAGATTTAGAGCCGGGAGCTAAGCCTATTTCTATACCACCTTATCGTATAGCCCCTGCAGATCTCAGGGAGCTCAGCGTGCAACTTGAGGTTCTTCTAGGTAAGGGATTTATTTGCCCGAGTGTGTCGCTGTGGGGTACACCCATCTTATTTGTTAAGAAGAAGGATGGGACTATGCGGATGTGTGTTGATTATAGACAGCTGAACAAAGTGATAGTGAAAAACCGTTACCCCATACCTTGTATCGATGATCTAAGATTGACTTGAGGTTTGGCTACCATCAGTTATGGATTAGAGCATCCAACATTCCTAAGACTGCTTTTCGGACTCGCTATGGCCACTATGAGTTCCTTGTGATGTCTTTTGGGTTTACCAATGCCCCCGCAACTTTTATGGATCTTATGACTCGAGTATTCAAGCCTTATCCTGACTCCTTCATGATTGTATTCATCGATGACATACTAGCATACTCGTAGAGTAGGGAGGAGCACGTGCAACACTTGAGGGTTGTGCTCCAAACTTTGAGAGATCAGCAGCTTTACGCTAAATTCTCAAAATGCGAGTTTTGGTTAGAGTCTATGGCATTTCTAGGACATGTGGTGTCTAGAGAGGGTATCAGAGTAGATCCGACGAAGATTGAGGCTATTCGTGGTTGGGATAGGCCCACATCTGTTACGGAGATTCAGAGTTTCATTGGCTTGGCTGGGTATTATAGACGATTCATTGAGGGTTTCTCTACCACTATAGCCCCATTGACCCGTTTGACCCGCCAAGATTTTCCCTTTGTGTGGTCCGAGGAGTGTGAGTCGAGCTTTCAAAAGCTTAAGGAGTTGCTTACCACCACTCCTGTTCTGACTCTACCAGTTGAGGGAGAGATATTTTCGGTATATTATGATGCTTATGGTATAGGTCTTGGGTGTGTACTGATGCAGCGTGGCCGAGTTATTGCTTATGTTTCCAGACAGTTGAGAGTGCACGAGCGCAACTATCCCACCCATGACTTGGAACTAGCGGCGGTAGTTTTCACGCTCAAGATATAGAGGCACTATTTATACGGAGTCCATTGCGAGATATATACAGATCACCGCAGCTTACAGTACATTATGAGTCAAAAAGATCTTAATTCTAGAAAGCGGCGTTGGATTGAGCTACTGACCGATTATGACATCTCTATTCTCTACCACCCAGGCAAGGCAAATGTAGTAGCGGACGCCTTAAGCTGGAAGACGGGGAGTATGGGTAGTTTAGCTTACTTGTCTGCTTCGGAGCGACCCCTAGCCTTGGATATCCAGTATTTGGCTAATCAGATGGTCAGGTTGGAAATCTCAGATTCTGGACCAATTTTGGATTTTGTGGGAGCTCGATCACCTCTACTGTACCAGATTCGTGGCCGGCAGTTTGAGGATGGAGCATTGGTAGAGCTTCAAGAGTTAGTATTGCGTGGCTAGGGTGACCAGGCTTTTATAGATTTGGATGGCATACTACGGTTTGATGGTCGCCTTTGTGTTCCCAGAGTTGGAGACTTCATTTAGTTGATCCTTCACGAGGCCCATGATTCCATATATTCTATCCATCCGAGCACCGCGAAAATGTATCGGGATTTGAGATAGCATTACCGGTGGAGTGGTATGAAGAGAGATATAGCTGAATTTGTATCCCATTATTTAAGTTGCCAGCAGGTTAAGGTGGAGCATTAGAGGCCTGGTGAAGTCTTTCAGAGATTACCCATTCCCGAGTGGAAATAGGAATGAATTACCATAGACTTCGTGATGGGATTGCCTCTATCATCCAGAGGTAATGATGGTATTTGGGTCATCATTGATCGATTGACTAAGTCAGCGCATTTCTTGCCAGTACGGTCCACTTTTACTGCAGATCGTCTAGCTCAAATCTATATTCAAGAGGTGGTCCATCTGCACGGGGTACCGATATCCATTATATCAGATAGGGGATCTCAATTTACTTCCAATTTCTAGAGGGCCTTTCAAAGAGAGTTAGGCACCCGGGCTGATCTTAGTATGGCATTTCATCCACAAACCAACGGTCAGTCAGAGCGTACTATTCAGGTTCTGGAGAATATGCTGCGAGCTTGTGTATTAGAGTTCAAGGGTCATTGGGAGCAGTACTTAGCTTTGGCAGAGTTTGCGTACAACAACAACTACCACTCTAGTATTCAGATGGCCCCATTTGAGGCCTTATATGGTAGGCATTGTCGTACTCTAGTTGGTTGGTTTGAGTCTTCAGGGCTTGGACCGCACAGTACCAATTTACTTCAGAATGCCATAACCAGAGTTTGGGTTATTCAGGATAGGTTGAGGACAGCTCAAAGTAGGCACCAGAGTTACGTTGATCGGAAGCGTCAGCCCTTGTGCTTCGAGGTAGGAGATTAGGTGTTCTTGCAGGTATCGCCCTTGAAGGGCGTGATAAGATTCGGCAGGCAGGGTAAGCTTAGCCCCAGGTATATAGGGCCCTTTGAAAGTCTGGGGAGAGTTGGAGAGGTTGCTTATGAGTTGGCTTTGCCACCAGCATTTTCAGCTATACACCCTGTTTTTCATGTTTCTATGCTGCGTCGGTACATTCCAGATTAGTCTCATGTGCTTCAGTATAAATTTGTTGAGTTGGATGATCGTTTGACTTTTGTTGAGGAGCCAGTTCCTATTCTAGCCAGAGATGTTCGCCAGCTTCGTTCTAAGTCCATCCTTGTGATTAAGGTCCAGTGGCGTCATCGTCCGATTGAGGAGGCTACATGGGAAACCGAGCAGGAGATGCGGGAGCAGTTCCCCAGCTTATTTGACCCTCCTGGTATACTCTTGTCCTTACTTTCGCGGATGAAAGTTCTTTTAGTAAGGGATATTGTAATGACCCTCAAGGTCATTTTTGGATTTTTTTGTAAAATGACCATTTTTCCCCTTCCTTTAGTTGCCCCGAGGTGTTTTTGATTATTATCGGGTGTTGATTTTTAGAAAATCCTATGAAAAGTTAAGTTTTTGGAAATTTTGAGTTTTCATAAGCTTTAAGTACTAGAAAGTGGTATTTGGGGTCAACTAGAGCTATGAGTTTCGAAATGAAATTCCTTCGATTCCAGCAGCTCCAAAATGTCGAAATTGGCCTAGGAGAGTTTACAGAATCAGTTTTGGAGTTGTAACGAAGATTTGAGGCCTTGAGTTTAGAATTTGAGAAACTTTAAGCCAAAGTTTGACTTTGGTCAATTTTTGGAGTTCCGATGCCCGGAATGGAATTCCGACGACTCCGTTGGATTTTGGAGATGGTTTTTGGTCTAGAAGAAGTGTTGGTTACCCGAGTTCGTTTTGGTATTTTGAAGGCCTAAGTTGGTTTAATTGTGACTTTTCGAGTTGTGTCAATGAGATCTCGAATTCAAACTCTGATGGATCCATTAGCTCCGGAATGACCAAATTAGGCTAGTAGCACTGTTGGAATGACTATCGAAGCAATCGATACGAGTTTGGGGTTATTTGACGCTTTTGACTTTGAAACTTAGCTTATGGTTGACTATGGTCAACATTCTTGGAAAATGTGCTCGAATAAAAATTCTGACAGCGCGGTTTGTTTTGGAATGTTGATTTTGGTCTAGGACGATCCTTTGTTCATTTTTCGAGGCTTCTGGACTAATATCGAGGCCCGTTGTGGAATGAGGCTTAAAATGGCTCTGGGTGTGGGATCCACTTTTTATTAAAATAATCTCGTATGGAAATTCTGAATCTGTCATTGAGTCCGGAACATCGAATTTAGTGGGGTAGCATAATTGGTTTATTTTTATCAGATTCCGAATGAATCCCGAGCACCCCGTCAGAGATTTTGATTATTTTTTTTCAAAAAACTGCAGCAGTGCAGCAGCCAACAACCCTTTTATTTTTATTTTTTTGGGTTTTTTTCTCCAACTTTAAAACACCATAACTTGAGCATTAGAGCTCCAAATTGGGTGATTCAAAAGACAAACTTGTGAGATTTTTCATGGAGAACACATTGGAGAGATTGAAAACTGATTTGGAGCATTCGATTCAGTTAAAAATCATGATTTTAATTGCACTTGTGTCCATTTTTGGATTGAGTTTTTGAAGAGCCTTGAATAATTGTTTCTTGACCTATATGAACCTGATTTTGGTGATTCAAGGGTCTAAATTCAATAGAATTTCGTGAGGAATCTCTTGGTATTCTCAGAAATGTGAGAAGAAGCTTCGTTTGAGGTAAAAATGCATTTTTAGTTACTGATTTAGTCATTTTCAGAATGAAATTTTGTGAAAATTTGGAAGAGTATATCTTGGTCAATATAACTCCGTTTTGAGTGATTCTTGAGGCTAGATTATGTGGTTTTTCGCAAGGAACATTATGGTGTAATTTTTTCTGATTGAAACATATTTTTTTTTTGAGAAATCGACGTGTAAATAGGTTGCCTTATTTGTTTTCTTAGTTTGAAAATGTGGGAATTGATTGTTTGATCGTCTTGCGTAATTTTTCATCCCGAATTGTGTTATAAATCTGATTTGTGAGCTTGGGGTGATGTTTAGAAACTATTTTGGGGGTCAAATCTCGAATTTCGTATGTGGGTCCTATATTTTCTATTTTAGACTCCAAAATTGGCCCATCTCCAAAAATTATGAAATTAGTGTCTAAATGACCGTATTGACGTCATGGTTCTATTTTTGACAGCTTGGAAACATTCCGAGGTAGTTTGGAGGGGAAAAGCTCCGATACAGTAATTTAGAGCCCGCATGTTTAGCCTACAGGTAGGCTATGGTTTTACCTTCTTTTAGATTGAGATGGAATATGTGAAAGTATGTTGAAATAGTTGGAATTTGGGGTGGGTTGTTTGATTGTATATTTTAGGTGTTAGAAATCATGCTTTAGGCTTGTTATCGAGTTTTTCGGATATTTAGAAGCATGTGTATCTTGTCGTTATTTGTTAGTATTATAAGAAGAGTTGAATGAGTATGTTGTTGATACTATGGGGTATGTTGGACTTAGTATAGAATGTAAACTTACTTTAGATATACCGGCGTCGCTCCGGTGGACTTAGATCCTTGTAGAATGGTATAGCGGGCTAGTGCCTGGTAGTTTGACCTTTGTTAGGTGTTACCCTTGCTCTTAAAAATATCCTCATCCATAACTCGATATAATCATGACCTTCGTGCTGCGTCGGTAATACTAGATTTTGTGATCGTTGACTTTGGCTCCAGTTTTAGTTTTGGCGGCATATCGGTTGACTCATTTGGAAAAAGATTTTTGGTACTGTTGTACTCTAATTGGGAAGTAGAATGTTTGGCATCATGGGATAAATTATCTGTGAGCATCCAGGTACCAAGTCCTGGCCTCCATTCTGAATTATCGGGGAGCATCCGGGTACTCAGCCCCGACCTTTACCGACTTGCTAGTATGATGAGCATTCGGGTACCCAGTCTCGGCCTCGATCATATTAATGTATTACGGCGAGCATCTGGGTATCTTGTCCCGGCCTCGACCGTACTTATGTATTATGGCAAGCATCCGGGTACCCAGTCCCGGCCTTGGCCACTTTGAACATTCGGGTGAGCATTTGGGTCCCAGTCCCGGCCTCGACCCCTAAGTCACCACTAGATCGATTGACTCTTAGAGATTCTGGATTTGGAAATGATATAGTACTTCGGCTCCTAACATCGCAGATTCTTGGTTCCTAGCCGTGGTAGTTATAGCTATTCTGTGTACTCGGCGGGCTTATGGGGGTTCGTCCGAATTTTATTTAACTTGCGCACGAGTGTCCCGGCTGGGCTTATGGGGGCCCAGTTAGGTATAGTTAGTTGTAGTTCTCATAGGTAGTATTCTTTCCCCTTTTTGATGCTTATGTTAACTCCTATTTAGGCTATTTCTCTTTTTCATATTGTTTTTACCTTCTCTACTCAGTTGGCCTATAATGCCTACTGGGTACCTATTGTCTTGGTACTATTACTACACTCTGCATCTACTTTTGTGATGTAGGACCGAGCACCAGCTATCGTCGTGGATAAATCGAGCTTATTGCAGTCAATTTCGGAGACTAGGGTGAGCACTTGACATTTTTGGATCATTCCTGTCTCCTTCAGCATGGATGGCCTGTCTTTTACCTTCTGAGACTAGCCAGTTGTTATATATATTTTCGGTCCACTTTTGGGACTTGTACTCGTATTTTATTTTGTAGCAGCTCTGTACTTGTGAGTTCCAGGTTCTGGGAGGGATCTTTAGTTGTTTAAAACATGTTTTGGTTTACTTTTGCTTATTCATTCTGTTTACTTTTATAATTCGATATTCTTATTTAGTTTCTTCCCTCAAACCCATTACTTGAAGTTTCGGGTTGACGGATTGGCTTACCTACTAAAGGGTTATAGTAGGTGCCATCATGACCTAAGGAATTGGGTCGTGACATATGCCGAACAAATTGAAGGAGAAAATCATAAGTAGAGGAATTCAAGGGAGTCCAAGAGGGATCGATATGAAGGTGGGACTTCTCAGAACAAATACGGTGGTGGTAATGGTCATTTCCAGCAAGGCCAAAAGTTCCAAGGCCCAGGTTCTTCAAACACTCTCCCTCAAAAATTTGAGAAGGACAAGGTACCAAATCCTAAGGCACAAGGTGGAGCTTCGGGTGGTCAAGCTATCCCTCCGCGTAAGAAGTGTGGGAGAAATCATAGAGGAGAGTGCTTGGTGGGATTAGATGTGTTCTACAAGTGTGGAAAGACCGGTCATCATGCTAGGGGGTGGGGCTAGGCCCAAGTTCAGACTGAGGCTACCAATTGTCCATTTCAGCGTTCTACTACTTCAAGTGGCGGTCAGCGCCAAAACAGATTTTATACCTTAGACTTGCCAAGAGTTAGAGGATTCCCCCGATATTGTTACTGATATGTTGAAAGTATTTGACTTTAATGCTTTTGCATTACTAGATTCGGGTGCTACTCTATCATTTGTTACTTCTTATCTCTCTATGAGATTCATTGTTAGACGCGAGATCTTGCTAGAGCCTTTTTTCAGTCTATACTCTGGTTGGTGATTCAGTTGTGGCTAAAGGAGTCTATAGAAATTGTCTAGTTTTATTTTTTGATAAGGTCACTTCCGTTGATTTAGTAAAGTGTGATATGACTGCTTTTGATATTATTCTTGGTATGGATTGACTTCATGCATGTTATGCCTCTACATGTTGTAGAATCCGTGTGGTTAAGTTTTAGTTTTTGAATGAGCTTGTCCTAGAATGGAAATCTAGTAATTCCGTGTTTAAGGATCAATTTATCTCATGCCTTAAAGCTCGGAAAATAACTTCCAAAGGTTGCAATTATCATCTAGTTCGGGTTAGAGATACCAACTCCGAAGCTCCTACTCTTGAGTCTGTTTTAGTTGTTAATAATTTCCAAACGTTTTCCCTGATGATCTCCCAATTATTCCTCCAGAAAGGTAAATAGACTTTAGTATCGATCTTCTGTCGGATACTCAGCCTATCTCTATTCCTCCTTATCGTATGGCCCTAGTGGAGTTGAAATTGTTAAAGGATCAGTTGAAGGATTTGTTAGATAAGGATTTCATTAAACTGAGTATCTCTCCAAGGGGTTCTCCGGTTCTCTTTGTCAGAAAGAAGAATGGTTCTCTTCACATGTGTGTTAATTATCTGTAATTGAACCACGTCATACAAGAGTAATTTAATCAGTAAAGCAGAAGACCAGTAGCTAAATTCAACATTGAAATCAATTCGATACTCATAGGTTAAAATCAGTTAGCTTAGCAACCCATTTTAATTCAAGCTCAACCAAAAAAATCTCCGATACAGGTTCTGTAAAAAATGTAAATACCGAATCAATTTCAACATTTAATGTAGCACAGTGATAGGTAACAAGAACTTGAGAATTGATACTACGATAACTCTAATAAAACTGGATAGTATAGCCTTATTATTGAGCAATGATGGCACTTTGAAGTGAGAAAAGCACAAATCAACTCAACGCTGAACGCAATCACATAGCCTCATACGATGAACTGAAGGGATGTTTAAATTGATAAACTGACCATATCACAAATCCATAATCAACAGTCAATGAAAAACACTCCTAAAAATCCAAACACTTAAATCCTTTTCATACCATCAGGAATCAAGTAGCTACTAGGCAATTATTACTTCACTATGAAGGAAATAAAATCAGAAAAGAAAGAAACATTACCTTTTCAAGAGCAGCGTCTTGGGTCTCGAGCTGAATAAAAATGCTTTCCACCAATACTAAGTCTTGATTCGAGAAGCATAAACAAAACACGACCCGAAATTTCGATTGTGGTCTTCTCCAAATATAGGATTAGGGAATTTTATATTTTTCTTTGGTAAAACGGAAATGTGTTCTTCAGTGTCTTTTATTTTCAAAAAAATAACCCAACCCTCTCAATAGTATAGAAACCCCAAATTATTTAAGGCGAGATTAGGGCTAGAAAGGGGGGGACGAGATTAAAATTTTTGGGGTTTCGGGATTAGGATGAGTTTGAAATTCGAAAATTCCTCCAGATGAGGAATATGCTAAATTGATACCAAAATATCCCCAAATTCTCAACAAAAATGGATGAATTTGAAGTAACGTGGATGTCTTGATCGATTTAAGCTTCCTTGACACTCGACGTGGCACAAATCAAGCGAGCCAAGGGCGAGACAATGTAGGATCCGTTCCTCACATGTACTATTTATGGGGGAACGTTTGATGAAGAAGACGACGTATGTGAGGTGTGCATATGGGGAATAAGCATATACACCTGGAGTATTGTACGCGTTTGGGTTTCTATAAGCGCCTGTGAATAAAGTTGGGGAATTGGGCATATTGTAGATGGGTTTTGGGGGATTTTGGGCCGTTGGTATTGAGGAAAATTTATCTAACTAGGCAAAATTTTGCAACTTATTCATTGAAAACAACTACACTTTCAAAAATTATTAAAAAAAATAATATTTTAGTCAAATAGCAAATTAATGGTATCCTAAATCAGTTCCTAAATTAACTTATGTTTATTCCACATTTTATGCACAATCTGATTTTTTTCACTTTCTTTCTATTCTCTTAAATTTTCTCTCTCCAATTTCAAATTAAGTCAAAGCTGAAATATTTTTCTCTCTATTTCCCCCTTTCTTCTGTCTTCCTTCTCCTCTCTCATCCTTTTTCCCTTATTTATTTTTCAGAAATTGAAAGAATATCCCAAAAGACTTATTCAACAGTCCATTGATCCAGGTATCCTATTTTTAATATGTATCTTTTTTTTTTTTGATTTTTTCATATTTTTATGATTTTGTTTCGTATATTGGGGTTTATATACTTTAGATAACTTTCTAAAGACATGTAAGGTAGCTTGTTTTTGTTATCAGTTAAGTCTGCTAAATAGCTATTTAAAGAATTGAGTGTCTCTATTTCCTTTTCAGTTCTTCTAATTTATATTTTTGATTGAATTTTATATTGTTAAGCAAATCTGTATCCATGTATTTTTACATAATGTAGATATAATTTTCAGATTTTTTTCCCATGTACATCTATTTTGTATTCATTCGAATAATTATGGTTTTTATATTTTGAATCAATTCTAATTTTGTTTGATGAATATTTTATTTTCTCTTTAGTTTGTATTCATTTCAAAGTTATCTAAATAATTGTATTTTTTCTTTAAATGGTTGAATTGCGGATTCAATTTATTGCTTTTTTCAGAAATTTTATCATTTTTCTATAATTGTATTCATTCCAATATGTATGACTTTTGTATATGTATCCATTTTAATTTAAACGATGTGTTTTTCATGAATCTTGTATTTTTTTTGTTCTTATTCATTCCAAAGTTATGGCAAAAAGATTTCATATTTTTCCAAAAAATATTTGATAAATGTGTAACTACTATTGCCTATCAGAATATTGTATTCGTTCTCAAATTCCTTGCATTCAGATTTATATGCTTTTTGAATTTGTATCCTTTCAAATTTTAATGAGGCGTCTTTCAATTACAATGTATTTATTTTATGTTTCTATTCATTCCAAATATATGCAAGCTAGAATAGTTCTTTTTAGTTTTATTCGTTCCAAATTTATGCAAGATAGACTAGTTCTTTTTAGTATATATTCATTCCAAAGTTATGCAAGTTAGAATACAATTCTTTCAAAAACAATCAAAATAGAAAATAATGATATAAAAATACAGAAAATAATTAGAATCATAAGCATCATATATAAAAGGAAAGTCTTAAGTGTTATCAAGAATAACTATGAGATATACAGAATATACTAAACATTGTAGACAAACTCATCATTATAGATGTTCAAACAAGGAACTAATTTTGAAGGAATTCAAAGATCAATTTTTATTTCTAAAGAATATAACGATCAATAACTAAGCGATGTGTGGTCCATTCCTACATGACCGCCTATTATGACCTTTATAACTACATGTACTACACGAATTCTTCATCTTCTTCACATATAGCTCACAGTATGATTTGTCACGAAACATTTTTGGTGGCCTACCAGAAAATCATTTGAATTTTGTTGGTCATAATATGTCATCTTCATTGTAAAGAGGTACATTCCATTCGCTTCGATCAGGTAAGGGAAATATTAGAGTGTTGTATATAACCAACAACTTATGTGGCTTGCATAAGTCCGAACAATATTGATCAGCAAAAAAATATTCTTCTCTAAATCAGCCCAAGCATGCGAACATGGTATTTCATCCATTTGAAATCTCTCACATGTACAAGTTTTATTTTTGAGGCATACTATAAATGTTGTGCCTTCATCATTTACAATGTGCACATAATTACTTGTTGCTACAACCTGTTAAATAAAAAAATACAACATGTTGTTTGTTTCAGGTTATCCAAATAAAATATGTATTTCAATAATCTAAAAAATACCAAATTATAATCAAATTAAGACTGAAAAAAAGGAATTACAACAACATTGTATTTTATGACCAGTAATGCACTTATGCATTTATTTTATTGTAATGACCCTCCGGGTCATTTTCGTATTTTTCGATCTTTTCAGCGTTTAGAGGTTTCCTATAGTGATCCCAAGTCATTTATAACTTGCTGCCACTGATACTTCGGTCGCCTGGTCGTTCATTTTGATTTTATGCCCGTTTCCCTGTTTTGGAGCTCTAGAGTTTGAATGATTGACTTCGGTCAAAATTCTAGGAAGACAATCTCGGAATGGAATTCCGATGATTTCATCAGTTCCGGAATGATCATTTTAGGCTAGTAGCATGCTCAGCTCGAGTTTCAAGCTTTTCGGTGCGAGCTTGAGCCATTAGGCATTTTAGCCTTTAAGCTTTAGCCTAAGGTTGACTTTAGTTAACTTTCTTGGTATATGCACTCAGATTAAAATTCCATCAGCTTGATTAACTTCAAAATATTAAGTTTGGTCTAGAACAACCTTTTGTGCAATTTCTGAGGCATCCAATCTCATTCCAAGTCTTCTTGTAGAAGTGAAAAATATGGTGCATGGGTGTGAGACCCACTTTTTATTGAGACGACCATAGATGGAAATTTCAACTGTGTCATTGAGTATGAAATGTCGAATTTGATGTGGTAGCATAGTTTGTTTGTGCGCATGGGATCCTGAACGAATCCTGAGCACCTATCAGAGATTTGGCCTTCTCTAAAACTCCACTGATGTAGTTGAGTCTAGTGTCGTCGCTAAAGAGACCCCTGGTCGCTAAAGCAACAAGGGTGTCTCAAAAGTGACCATAACCTTTTGGGTGGGTCTCGCTCAGTCGCTAAAGTGACTGGTCGCTAAAACAATAAGATGATGCTAAAGCGAGCCCCGTCTCCTTGAGGTGGTTGCTTAAGCTACCTTCAAGGTCGCTTTTGCAATACCTGAGGTTCATTTTAAGACCCGTTTTTAGCCTTTTCCCCAAAACTTCAAACCTCTATAACTTGAGTTCTAGAGCTCCAAATTGGGTGATTCTAAGTCCTAGAGCTTCGTTTTGATTGTGTCTACGTGGTGGAGTATTTGGGGGAGCATAAATATTGTTGATTTGAGGTAATTTCATACCCAAAGAGTCTTCCCTAGCTTAGTTTAAGCTTTAATTGTGATTTAATTTGTTGGGATGATTTCTCTCATTTTGAGCATCAACTTGTGGCTCATTTTACGGTACAAGCTCAATAATGCGTTTAGAACCATTTTACAGAGTTGATTTCGGGGTTCCCATCATGGGTCCCATAATCCCTTTTTTGACCTAATTTTGGGTCTATCTCTAGAAAAATATAATTTTTGTGTCAAAACGTTCGTATTGATGAGGTGATCAATATTTTGATAGCATGGAGGCAATTGGAGTTTTTCTTGGAGTGGAAAGATACCAAAAAGTGGACTTGGACCACGCATGTTCAGCTTCAAGGTAGGCTACCATCTTCATTTCTTTGACTGAGCTTCATGATGTATTGTTTAGTATAAATTTCTTGTGGATTGGATAGTATATGATGGGTTAGGCTCAGGTTCTTGCTTCCTTATCTTGGTATGAGCCTTAGGCTAGGTTGCCTTTTTGAGACTTTCAATTTAGTTTGTAAAATTATTGATTATGCCTTAGTTTGGCCTTGATTAGCCTATTTTAGATGGCTTGTTCGATGTTTATGGTGGTTATCGGAATTGTGCCTTAGAATTGAGTTTGGGGTTAACCCGTAGTTGTTGTAGATGTTGTTGGCAGGAATTCCTGAGATTTAGTACCCTTCTCTATTGCAGTACCTCTTTTGTAGCCTTGTGTAGTAGATTTCACCCGGTTAGGCTTGTGAGTTATTGTTGGTCCCCATTTATAGATTTAGAGTTAGAATCCTCTTTGTTATTGCCATTTGGCGGGGCTAGTTGTATTTGAAGTCTCGAGGTTGTACTTTGGTTGGATTTGGAGCTATTGATTAACTAGCTGAGCACCTATTTCCTTATATCCTCCTCCTTGTTACCCAGTTATGGTTGAGCTCCCTTTTGGGCCTTGTTGTTGAGTTAGACGAGTAGACTTGAGCCCTAGACCTTGGTTCGGTGCTTGTGGTGTCATTATTGTATATGATTGTACTTGTTGTTTGGGTGTTATTGATGGCATGCATTGCATTGGACCCTTGTTTTCTCATAGATGTAGTCGACTCCAATACATGCATTGGTTCTTGGCATTGATTTGAGAAAGCTGGGTTGTAACCCAAACTATTTTATACGAATTTTCTAAATAAGGGTCGTACTACCTTTATTACTACTATTTATAGTGGACTAGATGCATCGAGGATGCACTTATTTTCTTATATTAGTTTGATCGGAGAGAATTCCCAATCTTTTCTATACTAATTTTACTAGTTTTCTCTAGTCACTACAATAGAGTGGATTCTAGATGATGGGTATATAGATTGAGATCTATATTGATATGAGACCTGGATCGGGACCAGGTAGGTATATGGGGATATTCCCGATCCCCACATGGTGATCCCAAAGAGGTGCATGGGTCCTACTTCTTGGCTGGGACTAGAAGTAGGTGTAGATATTTTGGTATGTGGCAGTTGGCACTGATGGTACTACTGGTTTTATTGCATAACTCTCATTCATATATACATTGCCTATCACCAGCATAATTGTTTGTACATGTTGGTAGTATGTGATGCCGCGCGGGTTTAATTATTTGTGAATGAACCTCCTAGGCACACAGGGGCTCGAGAGGTATTATCTAACTATTTGCGAACTTGTGGCAGTATAAAGGGTGGTCTCTTGTTTGAAGGTAGTTACTGACCTTGTTCTTATTTATCTAACCTCTTTGTGCAGGAATTTAGTTAAAAGGGTCCTTTGGGCCTTTATGTGATACATGTATTTACTTCTGTTAGTAGGTTGTCACTTAGTTGTTCTCCTTCATAGTATGTTGTCGTGTTTAGATTCTGGGCTGGCGCCACCAGGTATGTCCTTTGTTTCCCTGTTTGTTCCTTATCTTCTCCCTTCCTTGTATCAGATGTTTCTTATTGCAGGCTTCCGTATTATTCTTGTTAGTTACTTGTGATATATATTCCTTGCTTACTTGTTTTATACTTGCTTTACCTTTGGAGCTGTGTTGGTCGATGTCTGCCAAGTGCCACTTGTTGATGCTCATACTACACTTTTGCACCCTGTAGATCATAGTACGAGTTTCCTTTTCTAATTTGGACATCGTGCGAAGCATCTCTTAGATTTTGGAGACTTGGGTGAGCTCTTGGTGTTCAGAGTTGTCTAACTCCCTCTATTTTGGCTTGGACTAATATTTATTTTGTATTCAGAGACAGTTGCACTATTATTATATCTATATCAACCTTGTACTTTCTTATTTGGTTTAGTAGCTGGACTATCGACTGATATCAGGTCTTGGGGGTTATCTTATTTTATTGTTCTCATTCTTCTTTCCTTATTATTATTATTAATATTATTATTATTATTTATTTATTTCCTTCTACTTGTGATAGTTTGTTGCCTATGGTTCTGGACTATGGGGTTAGGCTTACCTGCTAGTGGGTTGATAGTAGTTGCCATCAGGACCTAAGAAATTGGGTTGTGATAGAGTGGTATTAGAGTTTATGTTCGCCTGTATCATTGGTATAAGATTAAATGCCTAGTGAGTCCTGCGGATCAGTGCGAAGACGTTTGTATGCTATCTTCGGGAGACTATAGGGAATTTTAGGGAAACTCCATTCTTGATTCCTTATCGAGTGAAAATTTCTTTGATTAACCTCTAAATACTTTCTTGGAACTCTTTCCTCCTTAGATGGATAGTACAAGCTTTCTGATGGGCATGGCTAAACAATCAACATATACTACTAAGGCTTCGATAATATCTATGACCACCTCAGTCCTTTGGGTCCAGCGTTAGAGATTTTGCATCTCGTTGATCATACACCACATACAGGAGTAGTTTTGGGTGCACCGAGTGGCTCACAGCCTAGGGTTGGACTTGTAGGTCCTCAGTAAGGTCCTTCATCAGTCTTTGAGTATGTGATGGAGTTTCTAGAGTGGACAGGGCATGCTCCTATATTGTTCCCTATGGAGCGAGACATGACTCAACAATTTATTGAGGGATTGATTTTTCCACTCCCCCTAGCATCACAACACTTAGTAGCAGTTGGGTCTACTTTTCCCCATGTGGTCATTTATGTGAGGTCTATGGAACATGCATATATGGAGACTTACAGAGATAAAGATAGAAGATCCCACCATTAGCGCAGTAGAGGTGGCACATTGCTCTGAGGTAGGAATCATCCTTGGGAGGGTTACTCTCACCCTCAACCTACCAGACCCATGGCGGAAGCACCTCAGGTTCCAGGTGGTCTTGTGATAGGTTATGGTACTCACGGTGGATAGAGTTCACAACAAAATTCTCAAGGTGTGCCTTTTGAGCTTCCAGGTTCTGAGGTTCATTCTATGCCAGCCAGACTATTTCACCGGGCTACATTTGGTGGGAAGTTCTATATGTGTGGTGAGTTTGGACATCCAGATAGGGAGTGTCCTACAGTCACACATCGTAGGTGACATACTTGGAAATATCGGGTTCGTATGGCTCGGGAACAGTCTGTTAGAGGTGGTTCCTCGAGTGTCGCAGTTATAGATATAGATATTCAGTTCGGGGTCAGACACATTCCATCCTATGCTCCTATAGGCCAGACAGAGGACGATATTCCATGTATTGATTATATTTATGCTAATTTGTTTCTAGGACATTTCTTGCTTGTAGTATATGGTTGTAGGGGTCTTCGTGCCCATCGTTTCTTACTTGACTCGCTATATTCATCTTGTGAGTCTGATGATTTCTTTACTTGGACTTATTTGGGCATGCTTACTTAGCCTGATTCCTTGTCTATTGTTGCCATGAAAGCTTTACTTGAATTTATGTGCATGTGCTTATCTTCCGTAGGTGATTTCTTTTAGTAGTGGATCATATCGGTTTTACTGTTATATTACAGTAGTGGTAGAGTTACACCTTGTGTATGTTGATCTTAGTTGATTTCTCTAGTGGGTTTTATTTAGCTATTTAAGAGTTTTCTTGGTTTAGTCCTTCCCTCTTCCTAGTTTACCCCCTAGTGTACTTAGCTAGTGTGTGGTTGCTGTCGAGAGAAGGGTGTGATAGTAGATGTGGTCCCTTGTGGTTTACTGTAGATCATGTTAGTTGATTTTTCTCTTTTTTCGATCCTCTATTCTTCGTTCCTACGATGGAGAAGTTAAGGTTTTCCCTTCGAGTTAGCTAGGTTGTCTCTTCATGGTAAGTTTGATGGTTAAGTTAATAGTTCAACTTGTAGTATGATGCGGTGTCAGATAGATATGTTTGATTTGAACACTGGAATGAATTGTCTCTGGTTATTCTAAGTATGGTCATGTTTTAACTTGAAGTGTCAGGTAAAAGGGTTCTATTGGGATTCATGGAAGAGATAGAGTAATAAAGTTATGATCGACCATCAATTAGCTAAAAAGGTGTTATTGTGGAGTGAGGGTGCCCATATTGTTAAAATTTGGTACATCAGGTCAACTCTAGGGGTATTTTCCCTAATTATGGACCTTCAGATATTTTGCTACCATTACTTGGGAATTCAGTTATGAGCATGTTCTACTTTGGGTGTGTCAGTCGGTCTGGAGGGTCAAACTTTTGGGTTTGGGTTAAGTATGGTGGCGTTCATTAACGGCTTCTAGATTACAATCTTTGTTAGATATTAGGGAAACTCCTCAAATGACCCTCCTTCAGGATGGAGTCAAAGTAATTTGTGAAATCAACAACTTTTGCATTCTTCAAGATGCGTGGTTCTTGTGTCATTATGGTTAGCTTGATGTGTTCATTGCTGTTGTTTGGTTTTATTTTGGGTCACTCTTGAATGGGGTTTATATGCTTGTTTGCGACCTACCGACTCAGTTTTGTTGGATTATTGTGGTTTACTTAGATTTACACTCATGGAGTGATACATGGACTCATGGAATTATTTTCTATTGCTTTTGGGGTTATATTCTCATATTGGTTCATTTTTCTAGGAGTTCCGTTGGCAGCAAAGTGATATTGGGGTTGGTCTCAGTGCGGTTTTTCCTCTTGTGGATTTGGTTGTCCCTTGAAGCGGTTGTTTCAGTTTTGACAGGTAGATTTCAAACTAAAGTTTTTTTTCTTTTTTTCTTTTTTATTTTTTTGGAATGGAACTTATTCAAGGATCTCACCCCTCGCGGCGGTTAGGGGTTGAGCCACGTACCCCCAAGCCTTATTATAAATAAAAATAGAAAATACATAGAGGGGGACATAAGCCTAACCTCTAATCCTATGGGGTTTCATAATTCGTCCATCCTTCTAAAGTTTGCCAACTCATCCCCGATATAAGCAGATGAATCCTAAAAGCTATACACCTAAAAGAGAGGACTCCTCTCGATATAATAATTCTAGAAAAGTGTAAATAAGGGAGACTCTGCCTTTTCATAAATATAAGAAGAAGTCTATGCAATATAGGAAGCTCCATAACCAAGTCTTTTTTGATCCTTCTCTTGAAGTAACCTTTGGTAATGTATGATCCCTGATCTGGTAGGAACCTGCAGTGTACCTGCACAAAAGAAGCAAAGGATTGGAACCTACACTAGTCCTTACCTCTAGTCATAGGTTGTTTCCTGACCTACTAAGGTCAGCTAGGGTTGGTTCATGAGTCGACTAATGTATGAGAGAACTCCTCTCAATATAATAATTCTAAGAAAGCATAAATAAGGGAGACCCCCCCTTAAAATACAAGATTAAAATATAATAAATTCTTCATAAAAGTTATAGCTAATATTAAGAGACAACCTAAATGAAGATCTCCAGCTCCCTGCAGCAGCACTCCTGGAGGTTCTTGTATTCTTTTGAGTTTACTCCTTCTGAAATTGACCAAACCAACCTTGTCCAATTCATAATATGCTCTTGTTTCCTTGGGTAGTTCACTTGACTTGAAGTAGACCTATGAACCGGTGCATTTATGACTTTGTTTAGAAAGCTGGTCTGCAACAAAATTGGCTTTCCTATACATATGGTAGCATCTACAGTATTGGAAAAGATCAATGGTCTTATATTGTTTATCCATGTGACTTCTGACTGACCATGGAGGTTTAGTGCTCTGATTAATCCAATTAAGGAGTAGCTCAGAATCTATTTCCAAGATAACCTTCTTGTATCCAAGTTGAAGGAACTATGTGAGACCAAACAGAGGTGCCTGGGTTTCAGCCTGATTATTATTCCCCTCCCCCATAGGTGCAGCAAATGCAAAAATGATCTCACCCTGGCTATTTCTGAGTATGCCTTCTGTTCCATCCTTGACAGGGTTATGTAAGGAGCTACCATCAGTGTTGATCTTCAAAATATTTTTTAAGGGTGCTCTCCATCTAATAGTGATGATCCTAGTTGCATGCACACATCTTTCAGTTAGAAATATCAGGTCCTTCCAGCAAGTAGGCCATTTGATATAAGGGAAGACAGTATGAAACAGGTTGTTGATGTCCCTATGAATATAGTATTTAACTTTAGTGAGGTTAGAGCTTTTCCCTCCATATTTGCAAGAACATCTATTTATCCAGAGGTTCAAACAAATAAAAATAGGCATGGCATGAAGTATAAGTTTGTGAGCTACATTGTAAGCCTTGGAACTCCACCATCTCAGAACTAAATTTTTGAGAGTGGTGTAATCTTTATTCATGCCAACTGAATTAGCAAAGAAACTCCAGGTGTTTCTAGCAAAGTTTCCAGCCACAAATATGTGGTCAATGGTGTCCAGACCTGGTTGATAACAGTAGTAATAATTGGAAGGATTGTATCCAAAACTGCTTTTCTTCTCATTTTTAAGAAGCTTCCCTCTTAAGGTTCTCCATAAGAGGAAGGAAAATTTAAAGGGGATCAGTTTATGCCAAGTATTAGCATTGATCATTGTGACAACTTTCTTCTTCCTGATTTGTTCCCATACTAAAGAGCAGGTGAATTCTCCATTAGAACGAAGTTTCCATATGGGTTGATCATCCAGGCCAGGCTGATAACTGACCTGCATGTCTAGAATATTGGCTACCATATGAGAATGAGCTATTCTAGTAATTTTTGCAATATCTCATTGGCCCTCAATTAGGAACTCTACAACTCTGATGTTATTAGGCCTAGTATTGTCTTCTCTGTGCCAAGCTAAGGGGCCATTCCCTAATCAGTCATCCCACCAGAAGTAGCTAGAACTTGAGTGTATCCTCCATTGAATATGAGCTTCCATTTGGTGTTTGTTTTTCATCATTTGCTTCCAAACCAGAGATTGTCCAGTTTCCCACTTCTTGGCTATAAGATTGGCTCTTTGACAATATTTAGTTCTTAAGAAATCACCCCATAAAGACTTATTGGTTCTAAATATCCACCATTGTTTGTATTGAAAGGAAAAAGCTATATTAGTTAGACTCCTAACTCCAATTCCTCCTTCATTGTAGGGATAACTTAGATTCTTCCATGAGGACCATTGATATTTCTTTCTATCCTTTGTCCACCCCTAAAAGAAATCTGTAGTTATGCCCTGTATCTGTTTCATGATGTCTTGGGAGGTGAAATTGCAGAAAGAAGGTGTATAGGCATAGACTAAATGACATGTTTCACCAGAGTCACCCTTCCTCCATAGCTTAAGATCCTGGATTGCCATCCTATAAGTCTTACTATGATCTTGGATACTAACTCAGAGTAGTAGATCACTCTTTGCCTCCTAATGTATAAAGGGCATCCCAAGTATGTAATGGGGCTGCTTTTCTGCATAAATGTTATAACCCGTATTTTACACATTTGGACATTTTGGGATAATTATAACAAGTTAAGGATAATGCTATGTTTTGATCTTGTTTGATACATAAGTTGGTTATGAAAAGTTTGGATGTGGAAATATTAGAAAAGGTTAAGGGAAAAATTGGAATTTCACACAAGTTATGAAATTTTGGATGTGGAAATATTGAAAAAGGCCAAGGGCAAAATTGGAATTTCAAAAAAAAAACTTAGTTTCATGAAAACTTATGGACTAAGTGATTGAGCTTGGAAGAATCAAAAAAAAAAGAGAAGAAAACAAGAGAGGCCCAAATAAAAGACCCAAGACCAAGTCATTCATCCATGTGATGAATGAATAAAAAAGGGCACTTAGTCATAAACCTCTAGAACCTTCAAGAGAAATAGAGAAAGGAGAAGAACCAAGGAAAACAAAAGAGGAGTTGGAAGCCAAGTAATGAGTCGTAGGACTCGACTTACTTACATAAGCTACCAACTTGGAAATCTTATATACTTAAGCTACTTGAGTACGTACCAAGCTTAGGTAGCAAGGATTACATAGACTCATAAAAGAAGACTAGATTACGAACCCACGAGGGGGGAAAGAGGGTGCTACGTGGCAGCATGAGAGAGTGCCACATAGAAGTATGAGAGAGTGCCATGTGACAACAGATGGAGCAAGGGTGGTAGACCCCCCCCCCCCCATATGCCACATGGCAGCCCGTGATTGGAGGAAAGGGGTGTGTTGGCCCAATAAGGGCTTGACACGTGTCACCACTTAGGGCTTGAAACATGTCACTACTTAGGGGATGACATGTGTCACCCCTAAAGTAGTATATATATATGAGTCTTATGACTCATTAGTTCCACATCCATCTAGAGAGTTCAAGAGGAAGAAAAAGAAAAGAAACCCTAGAAAACTAGAGACACTAGTGGCGGCCAAGAGAAAAAAAGGGTAAGTTTTCCGATTTCGTTCCGTAAATTAATTATATAGGGTGTACCAAGATGTTATAAAGGTATTAGTAATGAAAATATATGGTGCCTTGATATGTGAATATGATTCCAAAGGTTCTATTTTGATATAACCCATAGTAACTTTTAAAAGGTACTTGATATGACTCTTGTCTTGATTTTTGAATAATAGCTCATTTTAAGTACCTCATCGAGTCTCAATATGATTTAAATTGTATCTAGTTTCTCACTAGTCCACTTGTGGATGCCTCAATGCTTCTTTCACTAAGCTCGGGCCAGGTTTGTTAATGTGCGTACCTCTCTGTATTATTCGCTGTGCCCCGACGTGAGAGGGCAGGTACGCCCTGTACATGGGTTTGTGGAGTTATGTTGTGCCATGTACACGTATGCTGATGATATGATATGATATGATATGGCCATATGATATGATATGATTTGTTATGGAGATATTCCCTACTCTGAATTTATGCTGTGCTGTGGCGCCAGTAACGGGGTAGCGACCATCTTTTTTTCACTGAGTCCCATAATGGGGCCAGATATTGCATATGTTTTCCTGCATACATTATCTGTGGTTATGAAAAACATTTTGATATTTAGGATATTTTGCTCAGTTTTGCACCTTATGTTCTGGTAATAGTTTTACTTATTACAGTCCATGCTTTACATACTCGGTATATTGTTGTTATTGACTCCTTTTGTTCAGGGGCTACGTTATATGCTCGTAGGTATAGACGCTCGATTTGCTGATCTGCTCGCTTACGACATCCACCCTGTTGGTTGGTAGTGCTCCTTTGTCCGGAGCCCTATTTTGGTACTAACTTTTCTGTTATACATTTGTACGTATTGGTTAAGGGTACGACGGGCCCCTGTCCCGTCATATGAATAGGCTATCATTCTGTAAAGGTATGAAGACTTGTGATATGGGTTATGTATATATGATTTGAGCTTTGTGTTCTGTGATGGCCTTAACGGCCCTCTTGTGCTATTTTTGTTCTCATGCGCTCTCTAGCGATCCCTTTTTGATTTCTACATTTGTTTATTCTGCTAACATACTCAATAGGGCTAAGGGTACGTATGGGTTCCCAAATCAGGCACCATTAATGCTCTACGGAGTTGGGACAGGATAATAAAACTAGTGGTTTTCTGAATTCTCCTCACAGTAGCTCTAAAAGAATTTGAAGGAACCTTGATTTGACTCTTGCTCTTATTAATAAGTTGTCCAGAAACCTCTCCATACACTGTAAGGGTCTTCATGATAAGTTTTAGAGATGCTTTCCTACCTGATGTAAAGATGATCACATCATCTGCAAAGCTTAGATGATTGATTTAGGTCAGGTCCCTTTTGTTGTATATAGAAACCATGATACTGAGGGTGTGAATGCAGTCTATTCATAAGTCTAGATAACACCTCTGCACCCAAGATGAAGAGAGCCGGGGAAAGGGGATCCCCTTGCTTAAGGACCCTCTTAGAATGGAAAAAACCATGTCTGACCCCATTGATAATCACTGAGTACCAATTATTGGCCATTATCCTCCAAGTCATGTCAATAAATTATTCCCCAAAACCCATTTTTCTTAGGACTAGACAAGTGTAAGACAAAGATACCCTATCATAGGCTTTGTCCATGTCCAGTTTAATCACAACATTGCCACCCTTCTTTGATTTTTTAATTTGATGAATAATTTCCTATGAGAGCATTATATTCTCAGAGATACTTCTATTCTTTACAAAATCATATTGATTAATAGAGATAATATTGGGAAGAATAGGGGTTAATCTCAGACTCAGAATTTTGGATTTTTTTTTTGTGAAGTTGCTGAGGCTTATTGGTCTGGATTCTGTTAGTTTATTAGGATGGTTCACTTTTGGGAGTAAAACCAAACATGCATGAGAAAATTATTTGGGCATGGTGAATCCACAAAGGAAGGAATGAACAACAAATAACAGGTCTTTACAGATAATGTCCCAATAAGCTTGAAAAAACTTGCCACTAATCCCATCAGGACCTGCTGTAGAGTGTGGGTTCATTGAGAGAACTACTGTCTTGAGCTCCGCCATAGTAGGACTAGCTTGTAAGACAGTATTATGTTCTTCAGACACCAATCTAGGAATGCATTGTAAGGCATCCTCCTTAATATAATTCTCTTCTCCTATAAAAATATTCTGAAAATACTCACAAGTAGCTTTGGGTATACCTTCATCTCCCTGTATCCAGTTACCATCTTCACCTTGAATTTTGTGAATATATAATTACCTTTTTCTCCCTTTCATCAGAGCATGAAAGTATCTGGAATTCATGTCTCCTTCTTTGAAACAATAAAGCTGAGTTTTTTGTTTGAGTATAGACTCCTCTAGTTTTAGATATCTAATATATTCAGCATTTAGGGCATGGAGGTTAATTATGTTCTTCTTAGTATTCATGCTGATGAGCTTTTCCTCAGCCATTCTAATTTTATCCTCATACTCTTTAACTTAGGCATAAATGTCCCCAAATTTTTTTTGGAACAATTGCTAAGAGTGGAGGCCACTCTTTTCAGCTTTTGATGAAAGATCCACACAAGATCACCTTCTATATTTTTGTTCCAGCAAACCTTTACTGTCTCCAAAAAGGAGTCTTGCTCTGTCCAGCAGTTAAGAAACTTGAAATATTTAATGGGAGCAGTGTGCTAATTTTCCATTTCCATTAGAAGAGGGCAATGATCAGATCCCACCGAAGGTAGGTGAGTGATAGAAGTATGAGGCATGATCTCTAACCACCTTTCATTAACCATAGACCTATCTAATCTTTTCCAGATTGTGAAAGAAATACCTCTCTTGTTTGACCAAGTGAATTTTTGACCACTAAATCCAATGTCCATCAATCCACATGCTTCAATTACTTTGATGAATTCTAAGCTTTTCCTTATATTGTAAGGAAGGCCTCCCTTCTTTTCTTCAGGAGTTGTGATCACATTAAAATCACCAACTGATCCCCATGGCAGAGTAGTGTTAGAGTGCTGTATTAGCTTGTCCCACAGGGGTCTTCTCGATGGGTCCTTGCATTTTACATAAACAAAAGTAATTCTGTATAAGTGAGGAGACAACACATGGCTTATCTTACAAGTAATCTATTGATCATCCTTGTCTAACACCTCACACACCACATCCTTAGTCCATAGGATCCAGATTTTACTATTAGGAGTATGATCAGAATAGTCCATATTGAGCTGAATTCTAACATTGTTGAGATAAGAGTTATTAGAAAAAGGTTCAAGCAAGGTGATGAAAGAGAGTTGGTGAATTTTAGTAAGGTTCTTAAGTATTTCCATGAATCCCTCGGTGTTGACACTCCTTACATTCCAAATAATGGTATTAATCAATGGGGATTTTTGGATAAGAAGAGCCTAGTGTTTGGTCTACCAATAGAGGCAGAAATTGTTGTACTGATAAGTTTGGGGAATGAATCTGATTTTGTGAATCCCTTTAGGTGATAGACCTTTGTTGTTAGTGACTTATTGACACTCATCATCAACTCCTATTTCACTAGAGGGACTGAAGGCTCTTATCAGTTGTTCACTAATCTCAACCTCTTCATCTTTTTCTTCTTCAAACTAGTTATCCCTGTCTGTTTAATTTTCTGATTCAATGACCCCATATTCATCAAAATCATTAGAAATAGCATGATTGGTATTTACGGTACTTGTGTTGATCTTTTTGTGGTAGATAAATCTGGGTGTTGTTTATTAGGAGGCTTGGCATTGTAATGAGTTTGAAGAGGGGCTATATCCATTCCAATTCTATCATCCTTAAGCCCAAACTATTGACATTGTTCAATTTGCTGTTGTTCTTGTTGAGAGGCACTCATCTGAGAATTCAGATCCTGACTAGTGCATGTCATTTATTCCTCCATTCTCTTTTTAAGAGCGTCTCTTCTCTTTTTACTAAGTTTGTTTTTCTTACTAGTCAAACACTGCGCACTTGTGCTAGCCACTGAACCCAAGTCTTAGGCATAGCTCCCATATAAGGAGTCTGAACATTCTAAACCTTAGCTTTGTCAAGAGGACTGCTAAGATGTGGGGACCTATGACCCTGATGGCCCTCTTTAGGACCTGCAGTTTCATTATCACCAGTCATGCAACTCTGACTTCCATTCACAACATTTTTATTACTCTGTCTAGCCTCTGAATCACTGATGTTAGCAATATCATTGGTTTTTTTTTCATGTTGACTTGTGTTTTGAGGGGTAGTAGGGCCTCTAGAGTTATTCCTAGGGTCAGCCATTTGGTCCTCATGTAAGACATGGGACCCTTCCCCCCACCCTTTGGACACCCTTTCCTGCAAGTTAGTAGGTTCCTCCTTATTCCCTTCCTCCATATCTCTAGGAACTTCATAAGCCAATAGAATAAAATAGTTATTAATGGGGGGTTGGGGTTATGGGAGAATTGAGTCAATACCTAGTCTCTTCTCATGCTCCTTGTCTTTGTTTCTATTCTTTTGTTGAATTGTAGTAGCTAAGAATTCTGTAGGGGGATGGGAGAGATAATTCAATACCTAACTACCTCTCTTGTCTCACAAGCTCATTATTTCCTTGCTGATTTTGTTTATTGGTTTTTTTATTAGCCTGATTTAGTTGAGCATTTTTCTGATATTCTTTATTTCTTGTTTTTTTTAACTTGCCACTCTTTTTGTTCTTCTTTTTCCTTGTTTCTATCTTGGTGCTTTTGTTGCTTTTGATCCAAGTTTCCTTTTGTACCTGCATTGATGAGAGGTATATTATTTTTAGTTTATTGTGAAGAGGTTGAGGGACTTACCTGATTTTCTGTAGAATGGTTGGACTTGTTCTTCCTTACTTCTTCTGTTTTTTTTGTATTCCTCATCTCTCTTTTTAACATTACATCCAATCATATTATGCCCTTGATGCTTATAGTATGAACAATAATCAGGTATATCTTCATATTGTATAGCCTGCTATCTATCCTTAGTGTGATCCACTTTATCAAATCCTATCCATACATGAGGGGGCCTTTCTTTGGTGATATCCATCTGTATCCTCACTTTTGCAACACTTCCTCTAGTATTTTGGAGTGAAGCTGTATCCGATACAATAGGAGATAGAAGGAGAGTTATGAACTCCTTATTATAATAATGCCAAGGTAGTTCAAGTAAAATGACCCAAACTTGAACTATAGGTGTTTCCTCTTTAGGTCTGAAGGTTGGAGTCCATAATTGAAGTTTCATAAGTTGCCCTTCAATATACATCTTCTGCTTATTCCATATGGAAATACGATCTTCTTTATTATCAAGATCTATGTAAATGTGCCTTTCATTGAAGTACGCAATCTTAACACCTCTAGTGAGTTGAGTTTGAAGAATAAAACTCTTTCTAATAAGCTCTATCTTAGGCATAGTATTTGTAAATTTACCCACCAATGTGTACTTGCATCTGGTGGCAAGTTTCACCCGAAAATCTTCCTTTTTAAAGATTACAGCTGGTA